>NW_019402161.1:0-5202 GCF_000591075.1 Eurytemora carolleeae
CCTGTCTCCCCTCTGCCCCTGTACCTCAACGCTCCTGTCCCCCCTGTCTCATGTTCCCCTCTGGTGCTATGGAAACGCCTCAACACGGAAACGGACCCAAAAGTGAGTTTGGGTCAGTTTCCGTCTTTTTTCAAGAATTATCGGAAATCCCTCAAAAACTAAAAAGTGTAGAGGGATTTCCGAATATTTTGGGTCGGTTTCCGCTAGTAAAGTGACTTGCTGTTACACATTTCTTTCTGCATGAAATTATGTAAGAATTTTCAGAATTAAAAAATTATTGAATAGGTTCCGATGTAAATCTGGCATGGCCGTCTAAGCATGGAGGGTCATTTGCAACACAACTCACAGTCCCTTTAATCACTCTTTAATTGCCCTGTAATTACCATGTAATTACCTTTAAATAAGTCTCAATGATGTTGTATTTTGAAGACAGTATTTTATTTGTTATTATTTACATTTGTTATCCTTGAAATGATAAATAAAATGATAATTCCAGAAATTAAGAAATCATGAATTTTGTTTGGACAGGACAATGACGTTGCCCTGGTCGTTTTTTAAAAGAAATTTATTACAATTTTGAACATAACTGAAATCGGAGTTAAAGAAACGGATGTAATTCAGGTTCCCTAGTCTATCCTTAATTCAAGGATTCAAGGATTCAAGGATTCAAGGATTCAAGGTTTCAAGGTTTCAAGGTTTCAAGGATTCAAGGATTCGAGG
This sequence comes from Eurytemora carolleeae, assembly GCF_000591075.1. Taxonomy (NCBI): domain Eukaryota; kingdom Metazoa; phylum Arthropoda; class Copepoda; order Calanoida; family Temoridae; genus Eurytemora; species Eurytemora carolleeae. Next base: position 721 of record NW_019402161.1, read on the forward strand.
ATTTAAGGATTCAAGGATTCAAGGATGCAAGGATGCAAGGATGCAAGGATGCAAGGATTCAAGGATTCAGGGATTGGATTCAAGGATTCAAGGATTCAAGGATTCAAGGATTCAAGGATTCAAGGATGCAATGATGCAAGGATGCAAGGATGCAAGGATGCAAGGATGCAAGGATGCAAGGATGCAAGGATTCAAGGATTCAAGGATTCAAGGATTCAAGGATGCAAGGATGCAAGGATTCAAGGATTCAAGGATTCATGGATTCAAGGTTTCAAGGATTCAGGGATTCAAGGATTCAGGGATTCAGGGATTCAAGAATTCAAGGATTCGGGAATTCAAGGATTCAAGGATTCAAGGGTTCAAGGATTCAAGGATGCAAGGATTGATGGATTCTCTACAAAAAGTGACTCGACATACATTTTAATTCAGAACCGATTAGGAAATGAAGATTAAAAGGTACATCGGGCATACCACTCCATAAATGGAGTATAATTACATCGTATAATAAAAAGGTACATCGGGCATACCACTCCATAAATGGAGTATAATTACATCGAATAATAAAAAATACTTTAAAATCACACGTTTGTCCTTAACTTAAAAAGTTTCCTTAAATAGCTTTAATCAATAATAAAATTTCAAATATTAAATAGTTATGAAAATGATATATCTTTCTTCAATCCTATCATAATATTATAATACAGGGTGTCCCACGAAACATGACAGTATGCAAGACGACTTGAATATCGTCTTGATTTTTTATATAATTTGCTGCGTTTATTTGTCAACCTAATTTTAGAAGTAAATTTCTAGAGATAATAATCACAAAATTCCCCTAGTCCTGCCATTTCCAAATGTGGTCTGCCTTTTTTTGTGCTTTCAATATTGCCCGAGATATGAACAATTTCGTTCAGATTTCGACAATTTTGCTTGTATTTAACAAAATTGAAATCTGGACCAAACTCTTTATATCTCCGGTAATATTGAAAGCACAAAAAACGCAGACCACTTTTTGGAAATGCCAGGGCTAGGAGAATTATGTGATAATTGTTTCAAGAATCATACATGTTAAAGTAGATAGAAGACTAAATGTCACAAATAAATTCAAATATCAAAGACGACTTTCAAGTCGTCTTGCTATTGTCATGTTTCGTGGGACACCCTGTATGAGATCCAAAATTACACATTATTTAAAAACAACATTGTTTTAATATTCCCCTAGACCTTTATCATATAATATATTTAAATTCCCGGGTACATTTAAGTCTTAATGATTGCAGAGAATTGGCCCAGGAAGCACTTAAAAACAAAACCTGTTTTGAATGAATGAGCTGTATTCTTTTAAAGTTGTATTATGAATTTTAAATAAATAAATTTATTTTTAATTATTTTTAATTCAGACAATAGCTTAAATCTAGAATATTGCAATACGAATATGATGGGATAATTTCTTTACAAATAAACCAAATATTTTAATAAATCCACGAAATTTAAAAACCCGGTTTTTGAGAAAGCTGTCCTTGTTCTTTTCAAGTGTATGTTCTCTCCGCCAGGTAGCATGCAAGGATCAATTTGGTATATTGTAATAAACAACTTTAACTTTTCTTACATTCTTATTAGCATAAAAAACTAGAATGTATTTTTTAAATTTATTGTTTAAATATTGATTATCATATATTTGTGACTTATCTGAACTTTTGACATTGTTTTTTCACACGTTGAATTTATTCAAAAAGAGTAAGGCAACACACTCGTGTTACATGAGGAAGGGAGTACAGAGTTCCTCAAATAGTAATCACCGCCACCCAAATCTGTTTTACGGCAAGCGCGCTCCTCAATTGGTAATCTCCACCACCTCAATTAGAAATCACCGTAAAATTTTGTTTTCTGTGATTTGAATTTAATGCACTTTTAACACAATTTTCGACATCTATCGGAGTTATATGGCATCTGTATTGACTTAAACTAAATTTTTAAATTATTTTCAGATTTGTTTGGTCAACAAAAACTGAGAATCAAGGCACAGTTCATTTTAGCCGAATCTTAGATCCAATTCGCCACTTTAATGATTGCATTTCATGATTGGCGTCAAGATACAAAAAAGGTCGGGCTGCCTGTTTACTAATAATTATCTCATCGCGCCCAAAGTAATATCAATCTCCATTTAAAAGATATTTTCAAAAAACCTTTACAGTGTTTAGATTTTTGTATTCGCCAACTCGACTCCAACATCTACAACAAAACTAATTATATGCATAGAAAGGACTTAAAATTTACTAAAAATTATCTCATCGCGCCCAAAGTAATATCAATCTCCATTTAAAGATATTTTCAAAAAACCTTTACAGTGTTTAGATTTTTGTATTCGCCTACTCGAGTTCAACATCTACAGCAAAACTAATTATATGCATAGAAAGAACATAAAATCTTGAAAAATTAGTCTCATCACACCAACTACTGAAAATGAAGTATTTAGTCCACTAATAATGGGTTAAAGTTTCCTCTCTATGTAAGAAGTTTAAAACAACATTCAGAGGAAAATGCCGCAAACATGCTTAAAGCGAAACTTGAAACTAAAAAACGTAATATATTTCTAGCACTTAGTAGTTAGTGTGGCATATTTATTGATTTATTTTCGAAACTAAGGAGCAATAAAGAAAGCTTTAACAATATTGTACACCAAGAGGGCCATTAAAAGAGGTCAATATGGTCTTATTTCTAAGAAATAAACGATTTAATTTTATGCTTTTTTGGGCTGATAACTATTTGAGGTGGTGGAGATTACCAATTGAGGAGCGCGCTTGCCGCAAAACAGATCTGGGTGGCGGTGATTACTATTTGAGGAACTCTGGACTCCCTCCCTCGTTACATACAATCTTTATGAATTTCTAGTTATATTTTCATTATTGATGATCGTGAGAAATCATGAATTCTTCATTTTTCCTTGTTCATGGATTCATAAGTGGTTTCAGGGGATTGCAGCCGTCTATTACCCCCCCCCCCCCNGGGGGGAGGTCGTAAAATATTTTTAATTCCTTACAATCTCCAATTTGTAGTTTTAAATGTCTAGATGAAATGAATCATTAAGCTCAGGGTCAGGAGGCTCACTGACCAATACAATATTTTTCTGTATTTTTCTGTAATTTGGACATGGAGAGGCACTATGTCTACCAGTCTTAAAATGTCACAATTCTAGCTTTCAAAAAAAGCTAGTTGTTTGTTTTCAAGGTTTTGTATTCGATCTACAAATAATTTTGTTGTGATGTTTATTTGTATGTTATCTTGTGAATCATAGGCTTTTAGGATAAAAAATCAGGGGGGTTAAATACCCCCCCCCCACCACCTGAGTTGCATATAGAATACAGCAATTTACAGCCCTGTGCAAAGTGCAATTTACAACCAAAACAGGTATTCTAATTCCCCCCTTTCGCTTTATATAATGTTGCCATTAAAAAAGTAAACATCACCCCCCGCCCCGATTTGCTAACTGCAAAATTCAAAATACTTCCTAGAGTTCACAAATTTGCATTCAAGCTCTTTCTCAAAATATTCGTTCAGCCAATGAAAATGGGAATGAAAACGAAGTTGTTCTGCTAAAAGATTTCTTGAATTTTGTGCAAAAAGTTGCCCCCCCCCCCTCTGCATAGCTGAGACTCTAGTACGCCCCTCAGAGGCTTATTCAGGGGGGGGGATATGGATGGGGTTTATGAAATTTGTACTGGGATCGAAAATGAAGCCTTTGCATTAACCATTAATAGAGGAGGGGAAAATGGTGGACCTTGACGTCCCTAGAATTTATATTTGGAATCAGAATGATATAAAATACAACTTTAGTCACTTCATTAATTAATAATACTAAGATTCATAATCTTACAAGTTTTTCTTACCCNATTATTACAGCTTATTATATAAGAAATGCTCGGAATACACCAATAGAAATCCACGAAAACAAACTAAATTTAATGACCTGTTCAAGCAATTGCTAAGTTAGAAAAAACACCGCTAGGTGCCACTTGAGTAAAGTTATGAATTTAAATATTTAGGATAAGGGCACAGGTCGGGGAAGGAATTAAAAAGAATGTTTTTATTAAATAATGTTTTATGATGTTTGATCATATCATATGAAGAGGTTTAAAAGGATATATATAAATTGTGGAGTGGATGAGATATGAGCCAACTAATTATCAAAAACACCAATTAATATGATAACCAAGCCCCTTTTTAACTTATTAGCTGAAGTTGCTTTCTAATTAACCATTATCAATTCCTTAGCCATGGGTAAAACTTAAATTGAAATTCATCATCTTACTATAAATCTGATACTGAAGGGGGTGTGGACGGAAATGTAAATAATTTGGAGAATGTTTATTCTTTCTAATCATTAATCAATTGGAATTGCTTATGCATTTCTTCATCTTACCATATTTTTAACTTCTTCTTAAGTGCAGGTGACAGAAGCGAGTTTAAAATTTCCTGGGGGGG
>NW_019402161.1:5978-7052 GCF_000591075.1 Eurytemora carolleeae
TTTTTCTTCAAGATGGACAAATCAACCCCAATTAAAACCAATAATTTGATATACATCATGATATTTTTCTAGGGGGGGGTAAAAAAATTTCTAGGGGGGGGTAAAAAAAATTCCGGCGCGCTTCGCGCGCCAAATTAAAATTTTTCCCCCCCCCCTACAGAATCCTTATATCCGCCCCTGGATAAGAACTATTAGATATACTGCACAATAGTTGATAAGATCACGTAGATCCAGATAAGTTAAATATTCCAAGAATGCTGCATGACCAGTGACCACTGTATTATACATGGTTGTGTAAAGACATGGTCTATAAAATTATTAGGATAGGTGTAATTTATTCTGTCACGTGTTTAATTTGTTCATTACCATCTTGGTCTCTAGTAACTTTAACAAGAAATGTTGTTTGTAACAGATGTTGATTAGATCACATGGATCTCCCAGAAAAAAACCAACCAAACGTACAAACACTATCAAGGAACGACCTGCCTTAAATTATTATCTGTATGGTTACTAAAACTCCAAGTTTAGGTGTATAGTTCACCCATCAACAAATCAAATAAATTCAAAATATATAATCATTTCATATTTTCCATAATAACCAAAAACTACATACAACTTTATTATGCTAGCAATCTAGCAATTTAAAGTTGTTTAATAGAATAAAATAAATTGATTCATCACACCACCTAGCGGCAAGAAAACTAAACTTTTAGAAAATGCTATGTCTTGGCGCATTATAGTTCAAACACTATAATCGGTTTTATTACAAAACTGGAATTTGAGATGCAAAATATTGTTGCTATGTGAATACTAGACGTACTTTCTCACATTACAATTCAAATAAATTCCCGGGAATTTGAAATTATAGGATAAAGGTGAAAGCTGATTCAGTTATTTATTTCAATATTAGATATTTGGCAGAGCAAAAGAATTGATATAATTAAATTGTACGATCTGAATCATGAACGTGAAAAATATATTTAAAATAAATATATAAATAATTTGTTCAAGATTATTATAAACCAGATCGTTGATTATATATATATATATATATATATATATATATATATTTTA
>NW_019402161.1:7765-8840 GCF_000591075.1 Eurytemora carolleeae
CAATCTTCACCCCTCACTCTTGTTCTCTCAATCTTTGTATAGGAATAGGGTTACCCACAAAGGATAGGACTTCAGAAGCGACAATTGAAGAGAGTATTCCTCTTAGACTTTATACAGACATTTGTGTTGAAATCATTTAATGAATTAATATAATGAAAAGACATTATATAAAAAAAAAATTGAACCAAAAAATGTATATCTACAAAATTGTCTTAACCCTTTTACGAAACCCGGGTTTTACGACAAAACTCTGTCTTATATTTCGGACTCTGATTCCCTGCAACTGTGATCTTGTATTTTTTTCAAGTGAATCTTTAAATCCAAAGCTGAGTTGAAAAAAATTTCACCTTACATTTATTGAAATAAGTTGTTTTAACAGTTTATTTCTTAAAACTTTAAGAAGGTTTTTACTAAAGATAATTTTAAACTTGTAAATATTATTTGAATAGTATTACAGTATTATTGAAAATAAGAAATATTATTTGAATAGTATTACAGTATTATTGAAAATAAGAAATATTATTTGAATTTTAATTTCTTTATTTATTCCCAAATGTGCAATTTCCCAAGCGGCAATTTCCCAAAGTACATTTTCCCAAGGAACAATTTCCTCAAATAATTTACTATATTTTCTTCAAAACAAGTAATAGCTGCAGCCCCCTGGAACATCCAAGCCTCAGAACTTCAGAAGGCTTAACCTGACAGTAAATAATAATAAGGATCGTTCAATACATTTTTACCCTTTGAAAAAAGGGTGTAGGCCGCCAACATATTATTGCCTGAGAAAACTTGGGAAATTACCTAACACCGTGCAATGTACATATTATGTATTTATATATTTTTATGTGAGTACACTAATTCCTTATTTTACATAGCTGGTGCAAGGGATGGTAACAGAAAGAATTCAAAAATAGATTTTTGACAGTTTCCACTTATTATTCAATTTTTATATTCCTTTACTTTAATTCATACAGTGCATTAATTTTAATACATCGGTCAAAATATGTAACCCCACGTTCCTCCCCCCATTTAGAAATGATGTCGCCTCCCCCCCTTCCTCAATTATAGATATCTC
>NW_019402161.1:8947-12642 GCF_000591075.1 Eurytemora carolleeae
CTCCTGCACCCTCCCCCCTCCCCTAATCATTTAGAAAGCAGATTGGCTTGAAGTATGCTTACATAGAGGTGAAAGGGCTTAAACTATGCAAACTTTAAGGGTGAAAAATTTAGAGTTTTTTAGCAAAATTTTTTTTGGGTAAGTTTTAAATACTTCTATTTTGAGAGTAAAATTGTTCTAAGATTGTTTTGAGCAGTTTTGTTTATTTTTATAAATATCGCGAAATACAATCTAAAAGAAAACAACTAAACCTAAACACATATGTTTCTACATTGTTTATTTTCCCCCTGGTAAATCCCTGCCCTAAATCCACCCTACCCCTAAATCCCTCCCCCCCCCCCACCCACTGTGGACCCAGAAATGTCAGTGCGGAGGGTGAATTAGGGATGGAAACACTCCTCCCTGTATCCAGGGGTACCCGGAGATCCAACCCGTACTATTCAAATGGTACCCGGAGTAATATCGATCCTAGCTCCGATCAATAGAATCCTGAAACCCAATCATCTGTTCAATTCTGATCTATATCTGGAGTAATGTATCTTTATAGTTACGTATTGTTTGGTTACGTAAAGTCCTGAACTATCTAGAATGTGAGTAAGATTTAGCCAGAGTTTCTGTGAAAAAAGAACTCAAAGCCGATACCCGTGAACTTAATTATTTAGAGAATAGCATTGTGAATATTTGTGACATTATATATTTACATAATTACATGATTACATGATTACATGATTACATGATTAAAGTCATTACTCCAGGGAGATCATGTCAAAACACCTTGTAACAATAATTAAATGATTTTTTAATTCTATTAATATAGTATACAATGTTTTTTACAATTGTGGCCAATTAATTAACTTGATTTCATTTGATTTGATTTGATTTGATTTGATTTGATTTGTTTTGATTTGATTTGATTTGATTTGATTTGTTTTGATTTGATTTGATTTGATTTGATTTGATTTGATTTGATTTGATTTGATTTGATTTGATTTGATTCTAAGAAATATGCAATCATTCTTGGATAAAGAAACCATACATTATAGGATAAAGAATAGATTAAAGATGTTTTAGGATATTGGATCCCGTCAGGACATTTGGATATAGGATTTAGGATATATCTCCTTGAATATCTAGGATATATCTCCTTGAATATCTAGGATATTGGATATATCTCCTTGAATATCTAGGATATTGGATATGTCTCCTTGAATATCTAGGATATTGGATATATCTTCTTGAATATCTAGGATATAGGATATATCTCCTTGAATATCTAGGATATTGAATATATCTCCTTGAATATCTAGGATATTGGATATATCTTCTTGAATATTTAGGATATATCTCCTGAATATCTAGGATATAGGATATATATTCTTGAATATCTAGGATATATCTCCTCGAATATCTATGATATTGGATATATCTCCTTGAGTATCTAGGATATAGGATATATCTCCTTGAATATATAGGATATATCTCCTAACATATTTAGAATATGTGATACATCTCCTTGAATATCTAGTATATATTTCTCTTTACACATCAAGGATATAGAACACAACTCCTTGAATATCTGGGCAATAGGATATATCTCCTTGAATATCTAGGATATATTTCTCCTTACATATCAAGGATACAGGATACAACTCCTTGAATATCTAGGATATATCTCCTTACATATTTAGAATATAGGATACATCTCCTTGAATATCTAGGATATATTTCTCCTTACCAATCAAGGATATAGAACACAACTCCTTGAATATCTAGGATATAGGCTATATCTCAATGAATATCTAGAATATAGGATATATCTCATCGAATATCTAGGATAAATTTCTCCTTACATATCAAGGATATAGAACACAACTCCTTGAATATCTAGGATATAGGATATATCGCCTTGAATATCTAGGATATATCCCCGTTACATATTTAGAATATAGAACACAACTCCTTGAATATCTAGGATATATTTCTCCTTACATATCAAGAATATAAAACACATCTCCTTGAATATCTAGGATATAGGATATATCTCCTTGAATATCTAGGATATAAATATTAATATGTAAGATAAAATATTCGATATTACTGGAAACGGAACTGAGTTCTTGCGACAAACTTAAATTGTCTAATCCCTATTTCTTTTTACCTAAAGATTATTCGAAATCGTGTTATGTAAAGAGATTAGAAATTCAGACAAAATAAACTGGTTAAAGAAACAACATGCATCTTATCTTATTTCTTGGAGTATTGAAATCAGGATAAGCGAACCATGATCAACAAGAGTCTTCATTAATAATAAGAAATAGTAAAAACATTGTTCTAGGGGCAACAAATTAAATCTAGATAAAAATATTTAAAAGTATAAATACAGACTGCGTAAACACTTACAACTTGTCGACGAGAAGGTTCAATGCAGAATTTCTTGCCTCGATAATTAATATTAATTAATTAATAATTAATATATATTTAATAAACTTTTTAATATTATAATTTATAATAAGACATGAATGTAACGCTTTGCTGCAATAATGCTCGAAAACATTTTTTTTTAATTCCAAGAATTTCGCGCCATAATTTCTTTGAAATATTATAATTTCCGCGCAATAATTTCCGCGTAATCCTTTAATTTCCCTGAATTCCGAGCTAGTTATAGTTCTATTCTTGACAAAGGTTTAATGGTTGTAGGTTAATGTAGATTGCAAATGCAGAGGTGAACAACGTCTACTCATTTCGGTTTTTATCCTTGTACGTACTGTACAGTGTACTGTCCACTGTACACTGTACACTTTTTGGAGTCTGAGCATTTGTGTAGGTTTTGATTTAAGAGATAAAAAAAATGGAGAATATATAAAGCTAAATAAAATGCCTTTATGGCAGAGTTTTAGTCCGGTAGATGTACTGGTGGTAGGAGCTGTCAATGACGTATTGAGAGGTAAAAACGCAACCAAGATCATCAGGGATCTAGGAAATTTTAAGAATGATGTCCTTTCAATGAAGATCCGTTCAGGAGCTGGAGGTAGAGTTACATTTTCAGTAGTCCCCCCCCCCTTCCGCTGAAGGTTACAGTTCTCCCATACGAAGAACGAATTTTGCAAGACATCAGGTTCGAAACCTCAGTACTCTGACTAGTATCCTGTAAGGCCCCCACATTCCTCACCTAGGGACCTAAAACTAAGAAAATTGATCCAGCCTTCTACAGACGGAGGATAGTCAAAGCGGTGTTGGTATTCTTCAAGGGGGAACGGGAATAATGGAATCAAAGGATTTTCCGCATTAGTTCTAGCTCTGGAGATCGAAAAGAAGAAGCGGGTAAACAGAAAAAGGAAACATTACAATGGATAGATCAATATCCTTCCGGTCCTAGGGAAATCGATCTCGAGAACTATGCTTTTGTTTTATTACGCATTCTTGGTTTTGTCACGCTATTTTGAACAACATTATTTTATTTTATTGGCTGTTATTTTGAAAATTTTTGCTGCTCCAGTCAATTGTAAATTGTTATGTTGATCTAAGCATTTATTAAAAAACTCATATATCAGAATGTATATGATGAAGATACATGTATATACATACAGTACTTTTTCTGCTTGTCGTGCATTTTAAATAATAAATAGATTTAATAATAATTAAAATCATAATTAATCAATGAAAGGTTTCAAACACCCCCCTTCCTCCCCTCTCCC
>NW_019402161.1:12843-23374 GCF_000591075.1 Eurytemora carolleeae
GGGGGGGGGGGGGTAATGTCAGGTTAAGGATGATACCATATCGATCAATATGATAGCACTATTTAATAACAGTTTATTCAATCCGTATTCGTTGATGCACTCACGCACGGATCGATTTGAGTCTAATTATTTAAGTAGGACGACTTATTAAACAAATCTTACACCTATAATTTCGATAGCCAAGGTCAAGGTTCTAATGCAAGGAAAGTTAATTGCAGTTACATATACTCTGCGTACATATGTTCTCTCTGGGCGGAATTCGTTTAGTATCCGAGGAGGTAAAAAGCATTAAATTTTGATAATTTTGATAATTCACATAATAGTTTCCTATGACCAAAATATTTCATTGATTTTTTATGTGAAAGATGGCTCCCATGTCAGGCTTCTACAGCCGTCTTGTGTTTACATTACCGCCCAGAGACAGTACACTGCAGTACAAAAGATGCGTACACCTCTGAAATAACTTTCCTTGCATTTTAACCTTGGCTAAGGTGCTCTAAAGGATAAAAAGTATGTCAGAAAAATGTAAAAAAAATTCATTTGAACTTTATTTTAAACATAAAGCCTAAAAATAAAGTAAAGCAGGAAAAATGAGATAAAAAATTAAGGACATCTAAATCCATTTAAAATTGATGTTTTCTTCAAACAAAAACGAAAATTTAAGGTTTAAAATTCGGTGATGGTGATGGAACCAAACCTCTTTAGAGTAAAAAAGTATATATTAGTTCCACATTAATTGAAAATATATTTCGGTCTGGGTTGACTCTTGTCAGTTCTAACGATATTATAACCTTCAAAATCGATAATAAAAACTGTTTTAAAAACACAAGAAGATAAACAAACAAAAAAGATTGTAAAAAATAATGAGCTGTCTAATGGACAAACGAATTCAGATTATGAGATGGAAAAAAGATAATTTGCAAATATTCACTTTTTTATCAGACTATTATTATTCCTAGAGATTGTTTTAAAAACAAACTGTTTTAATGAAAGTGTATAAAGTGGTGGTGGGGGTCGATCTTAACCAACTTTTACTTATATCGGGGGGGGGGGGGGGCTCGTCGTGTATTTAAAGGTCTGCAACTGCAGTTTTAATAGATAGTAATCCTAGATTGTTACCCTCCAAGTTTTGTCTGATCAAGTAAGAATTAGATATCAATGTTTATAATTTTGAAAATTGATTAATTTCAATTATGGTTTCTATACAAAAAATTATTAGCGCATTTCTACTTGTACAGGAAAACATACACGAAATAAAAGAGTTTCATTAAAATTGTAATTTTTTCATCTTTCTTTTATTTCTTCATCATGCATTTATAAAACTGTTTAGGCCTTATAATTCAAGAATAATTTATTAACATTTTCATTTTAATTAAATATCAGGTTTTGAACCTCTTTAGGAAACTAGATTATTTTATGCCACCGAGTGTGTCGAGATGGTTATCATGTTTTTTTCTTCAAGGTTCTAGGTTTCAAATCTTTTATATAGGTAAATATATGATTAAAGGGGGTGTTTAATGAGTGTGTATTTAAACTGAAGCGGTAACTTTTAAATGGACAAAGCTAATTTAATCGGTTCAAATCAGTTGAGTTAATTTTTATTTTAGACAACATTTTGAAATTTTCGTAAATCATGATGAGAAAGATGATAAAGAAAAAGTGAAATTCATTAAATTAGTTTCAAAAGTTGCAATTTAAATTTTATACTTTCATTTTCTAAATTTTAAATAAAATTTGAGACGCGGCTCAAATATGGTTGATTCTTCTTAAAATTGTATTCAATGTTTCAAGATTTGAGCCGGCGATCAATTGAAACCAGTTTTTGGCGAATTTGAGACGCATTCATTAAATTCGGACTCTGGTATAACAATCAAATTATACAAACCTGGGGACTCTGGGAGGGGGGCGATTTTATCAGTTCTGCATAAAATTTTTAAAATGCTCCTTTTCCCTGCCTCTCTGAAAAGAAACAGAAAAGTAGTTAATATTTAAAAGTAGAAAATAAAGTTTAAAATATGTTAAACAAATTTTATTAATATATTAAGATCTTTACCGCCCACAATCCCCAGATTTAATGGCGCCTCAGCCCAAAATTTCATTGGCTTCGGTTTATCCGTTTTTCTACCATTTTAATACATTATCTGATCTATTAGAAATAGTCGAGATATATGAGAAGAGAGATTATAAGTAGACAGGGAAAAGAATTTATTCTAGACAATGTGTTTAAAAACTTTAACCGCCTGAAAAAGTTTTTTTTAAGTTCTAATTTTTGCATTTTAAAAGTTGAATTTTAAACTTTTTAATATTTTATCAATTGTTTTGGTTAAATATTTTTGGACACCATACAACAGAAAACGTACATTAAAGATAGTGCGATAGAAACATATGGTTCTCTTTTGATTGGACATTTAGATAAGTCAAATTTGTAATTGATTCTTTTATTGCATTCCATTTTTGACCCCCCCCATCGTTGATCAAGGATTAAAGAGATATACTTGTTGATCTCGTTAAAAATTTAATATCTTAATTTGTGGGTCCTCTGTTAAACTGACTTGCGAATTGTTTATCAGATGAGACAGCAAAGCAAATTGCCAGAATTAAACTCTATTCAAGATACTACTTTGAAAATTATACTTGCTACTATTTCTTTTCTTTAAACGTTTTTTCTCCCTGATTCCCTTCTTAAAGAGTCTGTTCCAGTGTCCTTTCCATGCAAATATGACAATGCATGATTCACAATCACAACAGTACTGTTGAAACCTTTATCTGATCTATAATATAGAAGATATTTTCACTTTTCTAGGTTAAAAGTGTTTAATAATTATAATTCCTTTATTCCTATGCTTTTCCGCGGTAGAATTGCGCAAGTCAGTTTTGTAGAGAAACCAAAATTAAAAATAAACCAAATTAGTTCTTTAAATTGTAAACATTGATCTCTAATTCATACTTACGCAGACAAAGCTTAGAAGCTTTTTTATTTATGCCTTATGTCTGATTCCAGTTTGAGAAGTGTTAAATTCTGACAATTGCTTATAGACTGTGTCTAAATTAGATTCCAGTTTATGTACACTGTAAAGTAAAGCATTGTACCGACGTAAATTTAGGGTCACATGAAATTACGCTGAGAATGTACAAAACTAGGCTTTTAGGGCGCTTCGCGCCCATCTTCTATTTCTCTTTGCATACATTGTAAACAAACAAAAATTGCGGATTTCATTAAAAATGTCGTCAATTTTCTCAAAAGTTTTTTAAATAGAATGAAAATCGAATTTTGTTGAAGTTAATTTTTTTGAAATTTTGATCATTCATAAACCATGTTGTGAATACTTTATATAGTGTTTACCAAAAAAAAATTGCCTAAATCTTAAACCTTAAATCCCTTTTGTATAGTAAGTCAATTTGAACAAATGGTCTTGCTAGAGCCATAATAACAAATACACATGTTTAACAATTAAAGTTGTATTCGGAAAAAAAATCTATGTTTGCGACATACTTCTGCTATAAATACAATATTTTTACGATTCTCTATTTATCCACCAAATGCGGGTAAACCACGATTTTCACACAGTACACCCCGGAGATTATAATGTGACGTAACGTGCACATATGCACCCTTATATCTATCTATCTATCATGTCCAATACGCGTACTGTGCTTCAGTCAGTAGGGAGGGTGCACGGTGAGCGCACTAGAGGGTGTCGAAAACAATTTAGATTTACAAAATAGTGAATATGAAATTATTGAAAAACAAATTTTAACTTTTATTTTCGATTAAATGTGAAAATTAATTTTAAACAGGTACAGGTTTTTAAAATTGATTTGTATCCATCTTTTGTGTATTTGATGATGTTATAAAGTGAATAGTTTTTATGTTATATGGGTCTGTGAACACTGCACAATTGCTTTGTTTCTTGTTTATTGAAATCATGATTTGAGTTAAAATCGGCTTTATATTCCAGAGTTTTATGGGATTGTATTAAATAATTTGGTTTAACGGTTTTGAAATAATTGAAACGTAAATATTTATAAAAAAACTTGAAAGTGAAATATTAAAATTTGAATATATTTGAAACTTGAAATTATTTTATAAGAACATTAGGTAAAATATCACTCCCAGACATATAATATATTGAAATATATATGAGAAATAGAAAACTATTTTGAAGGAACAAAATATAGATAAAAATTATTATAAAAGATATATATCAAAATATGGATACAAGTTCCTTTTTATTAATAAAAGTCGTAATGAGGGCCGGGGGGAATGAACTGAGATAATAAATTTAAAATAGAATAATTTCCAAAAAACAGTTATTAATTTTTCTTTACATGGTTACTCATTTATTTAAACTAATTTAAACATCATACACTCTTATCCCTAATAAAAACGTTTTTTATTTTTTATGATTTATTGAAACAATTGTTTTTATCTTTTATGCTTTTATATAACATATGTTTTATAATTCCTTTTTATTTACATTATTTTCATTTATTTATTTTTTAGCAACTTTGTATTTTTAATCTACATACAATCTGTTAAATTCATTTTATTTTATTCTTTCATTCATCAATTCATCTTTTCATCCTTTTCATCTTTTCATCCATCCTTTCATTTCTTCATCCTTTTATTAATTCATTCATTCCTCCTTGCATTTCTTTTTTCATTTAACCTTTTATTTATCCTTTCGTTCATTTCTCCTTTAATTTATCTTTTCGTTCATTGCTCCTTTAATTTATCCTTTCGGTCATTGCTCCTTTTATTTATCCTTTCGTTCATTGCTCTTTTTATTTATCTTTTCGTTCATTGCTCCTTTAATTTATCCTTTCGTTCATTGCTCCTTTAATTTATCCTTTTGTTCATTGCTCCTTTTATTTATCCTTTCGGTCATTGCTCCTTTTATTTATCCTTTCGGTCATTGCTCTTTTTATTTATCTTTTCGTTCATTGCTCCTTAAATTTACCTTTTCGGTCATTGCTCCTTTAATTTATCCTTTCGGTCATTGCTCCTTTAATTTATTCTTTCGGTCATTGCTCCTTTTATTTATCCTTT
Source organism: Eurytemora carolleeae (assembly GCF_000591075.1). NCBI lineage: Eukaryota > Metazoa > Arthropoda > Copepoda > Calanoida > Temoridae > Eurytemora > Eurytemora carolleeae. The sequence goes on from NW_019402161.1 coordinate 17,894, forward strand.
CGGTCATTGCTCCTTTTATTCATCCTTTCGTTCATTGCTCCTTTTATTTATCCTTTCGTTCATTGCTCCTTTAATTTATCCTTTTGGTCATTGCTCCTTTAATTTATCCTTTCGGTCATTGCTCCTTTAATTTATCCTTTTGGTCATTGCTCCTTTAATTTATCCTTTCGTTCATTGCTCCTTTAATTTATCCTTTCGTTCATTGCTCCTTTAATTTATCCTTTCGTTCATTGCTCCTTTTTATTTATCTTTTCGTTCATTGCTCCTTTAATTTATCCTTTCGTTCATTGCTCCTTTAATTTATCCTTTCGTTCATTGCTCCTTTAATTTATCCTTTCGGTCCTTGCTCCTTTTATTTATCCTTTCGTTCATTGCTCCTTTTATTTACCCTTTCGTTCATTGCTCCTTTAATTTATCCTTTCGTTCATTGCTCCTTTAATTTATCCTTCATCCTTGCTTTCTTTCATACTTTCCTCATTTATCTCATCCAATTCATTCATTAATTTATTCATTAATTTATTCATTCATCCTTCCTTTTCTCCTTTAGCTAATAATGTGTTCGTTCAATTAATTAATTCATTCATCCTTTCATTTATTTGTTTTCTGCTACAGTTTCCCCTTCAGCCAATGTGCTTCAATCCATCAATCATGTGACAGCAAGTTATTCAAATTATTGAGATTTAGCTTTCTCAACAATTTAAATCTGTTAGAAAGAAATAGTTTACAACGCATGAGAAATGTCTAACTGTTTTAAAGATAATTTGACATTTCGAATTAATGTGAAAAAATCTTAATTGGGATTGGAGGTTTTAAAATTATTTACTAATAGCTTTGGTTATTCCAAATAAAGATTTGCCCCCCTCCCTGCACCCACACCCACCTCCCTGTCCCCCCCTGGTATTCTATTTGTTACGTTATCAATGTTTACGTATTTGATGGCTCTGTGTATCCTGTATATATCTATATAAGGCCAGTTACACCAAATATAATTCTTATCTTTACTCCTCCAGTGTTGGCCAGGGTGTTCCACAATAAATGCATCAAATTTACTCCTCCAATGTTGGCCAGGGTGTTCCACAATAAATGTATCAAATTTACTCCTCCAGTGTTGGCCAGGGTGTTCCACAATAAATGCATCAAATTCACTTCTCCAGTGTTAGCCAGAGTGTTCCACAATAAATGCATCAAATTTACTCCTCCAGTGTTGGCCAGGGTGTTCCACAATAAATGGATTAAATTTACTCTTCTAATGTTAGCCAGGGTGTTCCACAATAAATGCATCAAATTTACTCCTCACGTATTGGCAATACATACATTCTCTTCTTTTTTGCTTGACAATTATCAAAATATCTTAAATATATTATAATTTTGGAAAATTTTATATTTTTTTAAACCAAAAAATTTGCAAAACATTTTTAAAACGAAAATAAAAATTAAGCAAAAAAACTATTTTTCATGGCGAAGATTTTTTGTGAGGAATATACAATTTTTAGACACTTCATGAACAAACTACTCAAGCATGAGCTTAAGCAAATTCCAGAAAAACAGGGATAGATATATATGGAAACAGAAAAGTTTTAAAAACTTGAATAAAAAGAATTATTTTATAGATTTCGGATCTAATTATGAAAAAATGAAGATTTTTCTGTTCAATGATAATTATAAAATCATTTGAAAAATAAGCTATTCAGCGTGACAAAAATTACATGTATTACATTGTATATGTATAAGAAACTCCTGTTTTTAAAAACGATTTTTTTCTAAAATTAAAAAACTTAATTTCACAAATTTCGAATATCTTACATCTTTGTATACAGTGTACACCTTTAATATTTTAAATATTAGATCCAGCAGAATTTGAAATATCTAAGGTCTACATACAAAATAATCAGGTTTGAGGTTGCACAGAAGATTCGATGATTGTTGAGGGAAGTGTTCATTTTTCTTTCGATAAAAAATTATAAAAATTTTCCTTGAGTAAATCTGTGCTCTTTTTGCCGGCAACTAGCAATTGAAAATGGCTGCCAAAGCCGAAACTAGCGCCTTCTGATCCCCTAGCGGTTGGTTGAATTTGCAAGGCGCCAAATTCAAATATCTCAGAGATTAAAGTTCATATTTTCAACTCTCTAAAATTAATTAAGAGATTGAGTAAATGTAGAAATAGGCATAAATGAACTGATATCTGTGGAACCTATGTATTCGACCTTTGATATTTCAACTAAAATTTCGGCTAGGATTTAGGGGTGAATTGGAAAAGATTTGATGGGGGATGAAGAAGGGGTGTAAAACCCCATTGATTGCAAGTTAAATGCAATAAACAGTGCAGAAATGTTCAATTTCCTTCTTATTAAATACTTTTATTGTCTTTCTACAATTTATTTTTGCAATTTAGTAAATCTGAAACATTTATTTCTTTTATTGAACAAAAAGTAAAACTATCAAATACAGAAACCAGAAATAAACTAGATACAAGAACTTTTACTTAACTACTTAAAGGAAGAGACCGGCTAGGTAACATATTTGAACCAAGAGTGTAGCATTTTTAGAACATTTTTAGAATTCATTTGTTCAATGAAGACGTTTTTACGGTGCACTCTCGGTTCAAATATGTTACCTGGCCTGTCTCTCTCTGTTTTGCTTTATCACAGAGTACATATTGATAGCGGTCACAGTGTACTGAGTACAACAGGCAAACAGGGCAAAACTGTACAATTGGGGTCGTTTGTGTACGTATTCTTAAAAACAAGTTATTTTTCCAGTGCTTCCTTTTTTACATTTAGGGGGGAAAATATCTATCTATCTCTCAAATTATTTCCGTATTTAGTAATTGAAAACAAACCCTGCATAATGTGTACTGTATGAACCCCTAGTTCCTCCTGAAATCAAGGTTTCGTGAAATAAGTTTGGGGAGTGTCTATCTTTGTCTTTGATGCGTATAGAGTGGCTAAAAATGATTATCTTTCATTCTGGCTTCTCTGTATGCAGGAAAGACAAAAAAAAATTGTTTATAATTTAGCAAATATTTAGTTTAAGTATATAAAAATAACAATATTCTCGTCATTTTTACAATTCATACCTTTTTTTCCTGATATATCTAAATTCAAAGCTTAATTGTTAGGCCTGAGCTGAAAACTTTAGAATGAAATATCCTTAATCCCGATTACTTAATCTAAGTAATCAATGGACATACGTTTGATTTTCTTCTTAATTCTCTCTTTTTGGATATCCCTACTGTATAAAAGATATGTTTGATAACAATTACAGATACGATGCTATATCGATTGGACTAATATCCGATTGAACTAAAGTCAGCTGTTCAGAAGAAGGCTTTTAGAGCATTTAAACAAATATAAACTGAATTATCTTAATATGAACTCATTAAAAAAACATATTTTATCACATTTGAGGACTATAGTCATTTTGAATGTTAGTCTTAATAAACATTACGTTCGTTCAATCGATCTTTAGTTCAATGGACATGACACCATCAACACCGGAAATGCAAAAAATAAAAATCGGTTTTTCAAAAGTTAAAAAACGCATCTGAACATGACACGCTCATTGGTTGAATTTTAATTCTTTCTTGGATTTCGAATGCGTATTAACCTAATTTAGGGTTTAGTAAACCAGGAGATCTAACTTTGATCTCGATATCCACCAGTCTAAAATACATTGACATAAGTTTTAGAAATAATAGTTTTAATTAGTTTTGACCAGAATATCCCTTTATCCTTCTTTTGGTGATTAAACCCATTATTCTTCTTTTGGTGATCAAATCCTTTGTTCTTCTTTTAGTGATCAAATCCTTTATTCTTCTTTTAGTGATCAAATCCTTTATTCTTCTTTTAGTGATAAAATTCTTTATTCTTCTTTTAGTGATCAAATTATTTATTCTTCTTGAGGTGATCAAATTCTTTATTTTTCTTTTAGTGATCAAATCCTTTATTCTTCTTTTAGTGATCAAATCCTTTATTCTTCTTGTTTAGTGATCAAATCCTTTATTCATCTTTTAGTGATCTAATTCTTTATTCTTCTTTTAGTGATCAAATTCTTTATTCTTCTTTTAGTGATCAAATTCTTTATTCTTCTTGTGGTGATCAAATTCTTTATTCTTCTTTTAGTAATCAAATTCTTTACTCTTCTTTTAGTGATCAAATTATTTATTCGTCTTGGGGTGATCAAATTCTTTATTTTTCTTTTAGTGATCAAATCCTTTATTCTTCTTTTAGTGATCAAATCCTTTATTCTTCTTGTGGTGATCAAATCCTTTATAAGATTTTATTATAATTATCTTTATATAAATAGTAGTGATTTATATAATTCATATAATTGATATAAATTACTACAATTTATGTAATAAGTAGTTTTGTCTGTTTTTCCGTTTGTTTCAACCCCGGGACCGATTTGCCTCAAAGTTTAAATTGGGGGAACTCGATAGAACTACGGGAATGTTCTTGGTTTAGAATGTAAAAATGAAGAGGGTAAACTCAAATAGATTATCAAGTACAATAGGTGGCAACAGAGAAATTATACATGACGTCACAAGTGTCATATATAACAAAGAAAATGAACTTTTCTCACATTAGTTGACATGTTTTTCAAGATTAAATCAAAAAGTGTAAAAACAGAAAATAACGAATACACTTAATTGCACTTATTTTACTGTAAGACAAGCACTTTATTCTATCACTATTATTAATAATTTTGTCGGACACAAAAACTGAATGGACACTTGTGACGTCAGAATACAGCTGTACTGAGAGTGCACAAATTCTATTGTCCTAGAATCTACTTGTGTGGGGAAAACTCCAGGAAACGCTGGGTTCCCAAACATTAGTTTTAAATAAATATTTAAGAGTCTAACATGACATTATATTAAAGATTCATTTTTTAAAAAGATTTTACAAGAAGTGTTAATGCAAAATAAAGATTCTTAAAAGGGGGGAGTGGCTTTATTTTTCTTTTAGTGATCAAATCCTTTATTCTTCTTTTAGTGATCAAACCCTTTATTCTTCTTTTAGTGATCAAATCCTTTATTCTTCTTTTAGTGATCAAACCCTTTATTCTTCTTGTGGTGATCAAACCCTTTATTCTTCTTTTAGTGATCAAACCCTTTATTCTTCTTTTAGTGATCAAACCCTTTATTCTTCTTTTAGTGATCAAACCCTTTATTCTTCTTGTGGCGATCAAACCCTTTAATTCAACTAATTGTCTCTAGTTTAAATACCAATGCTGGTTTACCCACGTGAAATCCTACTCTTCTCTTGTTTGGGTGGAAACTAGAGTTTTTGCGGCTAAAACCAGACTTAATTTCAGTTTTTACGCTACTTAAATTCAGAAAACTGAACTTAAGTTAGTTTGAGTAGCATAAACTTCGGGTTCGTGATAGATAGATTAGTGATTGTACTCCTACACTGGGTTCAGTACAAGTCAATAGTATTTAGAACATATTGCTAGGTGGGGGGGGAGTGTTGGCCAGAG
>NW_019402161.1:24016-47928 GCF_000591075.1 Eurytemora carolleeae
CGTCTTTAACAATTTTCTCCTTATAGACGCAACAGATAGAAGTAAGATTAGTAGCGATCAAAAGCGCTTTTTTATCGCATTAAGCCTATACCCCCTTTCATTTTTCGCGAACACTCCCTTTAAAACAACTATTTTAGAAGAAAAGAATATACATGATTTTGGTAGTATCCAAAGTTGCTAATAATAGAAACCTAAATATTGTTGATCAATATTAAAGGTACTGTAGTCGTAATTTCAAGTAAGCAATGTGTACCCTTTAAATTTTTCCAATTTGACAAAAATACTAATATTGATATTAAATGTTTTCGTGTTTATGAAGGAGCTTAGAAAAATATCAATAATATAAATAAAAATTAATATTTAAAATTAAAAAGGATAAGCGCTTTTTTCACAACAACATTTTTTACATTTATCTCAAATCTGCAAATTTTAAAATTGCCATTTCTCTGCAAAACTGTAAATTTAGCATTCTATGCCTTGTCATGCCAATAATTCTGCCAGGTTCGTTGCGCTTGACCTTAAAGATATTTCTATGTTTATTCTTTTTATAAATCTTTATAAAGAAAATCAAACCGTGGAACCGTTTTATTTTAAATAAATTTAACAAATTTGGTCCAATTCAAACCCTTTGAAATATATTGAGAAAATGCTTTAAAAAATAATACAAAGCAGGTTTCATAATATAACATTCATAATAATACTAATGAAAATAATTTAAATAATTTAATTTTATCTTTGTAACATTTAAATAACTTCCATTTTCAGAGAGTTTTTGAGAGGAATGAATAAATTTTGAATTTCTGTAATTTAAGGAATTTCTGTAATTTCTGTAATTTCTTATCTGCAACCTGTAATTTCGCACAAAGGAATTGAGTTTTTCCACAACCTTCAATTTTCTAATTCCTATATCTGTGGAACTTGATGGCGTAAACCTTTGATATTTCAAACTTAGATTATTTGATCTACCAGAATTCAGATTTAAAATATCTAAGGCCTACGAGTTACGACATTTGGTTGCAAAGATACTATAATTAGAAAATAAGAGTTTGTGACAAAGACTCAATTTCTTTGATCTTTCATTTTGTCTAGCTTGGAGTAAAAATATTTGATAAGTCGGTCAATTTTTATGCTTTTGAATAGTTTATACGAAAACATAGCAAGTGACTTAGTGTTTTAAAGTAAATAATATTTTTAAATAGATAGTCTTTTATCAATCCTGGAAAATTTTTTAATTTTAAGCAAATGTTTAATTTTAGGATTAAAGATGAGACCTGTTCCTGGTCCAAAATCTGAGTACATTCTCTCCTCTTCCAAAATCAGGAACGCCTCTATGACCCCGCCCACCAAAGTAGGCTGGACCGAATCCAAAGGGGCGTGGCGAGAACAGCCGGAACCGCCCGCCGGCGGTGAAAAAGGGTCTGGAATACCGGTGAAAAAATATCGAAATTCCGTCGGACTAGAAAATGAAAATTTACGGCGGGGCTCGAAATTGGATAAAGTTGGGGCTCCACATGTATCCAAGCTTTGTCCCCCTAGCTCCAGAAACAAACCCATTGGCTTCAAAGAAAGTGGCTCCATAAAAGACGAATTAGCTGTCAAGGAGCATGTAAAAAATGGAGGGGGGTTTAGACAAAGAATCGAGAACTCAAGATCGATAAAAAGTGCTGTGATCGCGCGAGCAAGTACCCCAACTAGATCAAGTGGGCCGAATCGATCAAGTGAATCAACGAGATCGAGTACACCGACACGATCAAGTGGCTCGACTCGATCCAACACGCCTACTCGATCAAACGGGATAGGTCGATCAAGTGAAGTGACAAAAAAACCTTTGGTTACACCTCGAACGAGCAGTTTGGTTCGAACAGCATCTGCAAAAAGATCGAATTTGGGCTCGGCTCCGGGTTCGAAGCTGGCAACTCCTGGCATTGCGAAAACAAGAACAGGAGTAAGGTAAGCAACCCTAATCCTAACTGTGTAAACCCCTTTTATCGAGTGACCCTCCAGTCCATGCAAAGATGGCAGTGTCCAATTGACAACGGTACCCTCATGAAACCTTAATCTGATCAATAATGTTGTTAATCTGATCAATAATGTTGTTATTCTGACCAATAATGTTGTTAATCTTATCAATAATGTTGTTATTCTGATCAATAATGTTGTTAATCTGACTCGAAATTTGATTAATTCTGACAATTTCTCCATTCCTTCTTTTCTGCAATAAATGCGCAAGTCACTTGAAAATACGCTTAAAGCCCTTTAATATGGTTGTAGAGAAGAAACTCTCACATTTTGAAGTACATGCAAATTATGTTAGAAATTATGAAAAGTATGTTAAATTTATCTCACTTATTTGAATATTCTGATTCTGAATTTAACACTTGAGCATTTGCTATCTTTAATCCCGATCGCTTAATCAAAATATCCAATGTCAACACTTTTGATTTCATTCTTAATCTTTTCTCACCCTGCCGGTTTTCGACCAATTAGAGTACACTCATAAGCTGGCGCGCAAAATTTCAAATTTCCTGGCTTCTGTGATCAGCTGTTTTGGTTTATCCAAAGGCCATTCGGTGATTGCTTGAGTTATTTTGTTGAAACAAACTTGAGATTTGAAACAAACTTGAGATTAAATTAATCTTAAAATTAACAACAAGAAATAATCTCGTTATCCACAATACTAAATGTTTCAGCGCTGATTGCATTTTCGCGGTTTGAAATTTTTTATATTGTTTGGGGTTAAGTGGCGACCATTAAAAAAGCGGATTTAAAAAATATCTACACCTTCATCTTTGCTCTATATATACTATATACTCGTGCCTGTCAATGAATTTAAGAAAAGGTTCAATACAATACTTTTTACTGACCTTATACCGCACGAAGCATGAAATATAAAGATAGGGTTGGGCCTGAATGAAGGACATCATCATATGCTCAGTGCTCAATGTACAGTTTCTCCCGGTTCAAAACAGATTAACATCCATCATATCTATATATCTTTCTATCTATCTATCCATCCATCATATCTATCTATATATCTATCTATCTATCTATCTATATATCTATCTATCTATCTATTCATCTATCTTTATCTCTATCTTTCCATAAATTTATCTATAACATAAGCTCAATGTATTTATCAAATTTCTTTTAATTTCTTTTCTTAATCCCTTCCCTTAATCCCCTTCTCTTAATCTCCTTTTCTTAATCACTTCACTTAATCCCCTTCTCTTAATCTCCTTCTCTTAATCTCCTTTTCTTAATCCCCTTCTCTTAATCACCTTCTCTTAATCTCCTTCTCTTAATCTCCTTCTCTTAATCCCCTTCTCTTAATCTCCTTCTCTTCATCTCCTTCTCTTAATCCCATTCTCTTAATCCCCTTCTCTTAATCCCCTTCTCTTAATCTCCTCTCTTTATCTTCTTCTAATAATCTCCTTCTCTTAATTTACTTCTCTTAATCTCCTTCTCTTAATCTCATTCTCTTAATCCCCTTCTCTTAATCCCCTTCTCTTAATCCCCTTCTCTTAATCCCCTTCTTTAAATCTCCTTCTCTTAATCTCCTTCTCTTAATCCACTTCTCTTAATCCCCTACTTTAAATCCCCTTCTCTTGATCTCCTTCTCTTAATCCCCTTCTCTTAATCCCCTACTTTAAATCCCCTTCTCTTAATCCCCTTCTCTTAATCTCCTTCTTTTAATCTCCTTCTCTTAATCCCCTTCTCTTAATCCCCTGCTTTAATTCCCCTTCTCTTAATCTCCTTATATCAGGCACTCTCTTTATTATTCTTGTTCTCCCTTAATAAAGGGAGTACAATAATATGTACACCAATAATAAAGGGAGTACAAGAATAAGTCACCAATAATAAAGGGAGTACAAGAATAAGTACACCAATAATAAAGGGAGTACAAGATTAAGTACACCAATAATAAAGGGAGTATTAGAATAATATAATATTCTTGTACTCATTGTATAACTTTGTACTTTATTATTCTTTTACACTGCATGGTACCTTATAATCAGAATATACAGTACATTAATACTTGAATCTGTTTACATTATATTTACAAGAAAACCCTTCCAAGGAGGCGAAGCATTGCATACAATAACACTACAGGAGTATCAATATACATTAACATTATTCTATGATCATAACAGTAGATATATATGCCAAGAAGCGCCACAGATTTTTGTAAACATTTATTTCAGTTTTTTGTGTCTAAAATCTAAATTTAAAAACACTAACTCCAACTACAACAAAAACTCTCAAACTATAACTTTTAATAGTTTACATAAATAAGGTTTGGGGGGTTTGCTGGGCACATTTCTTGAATAAAGTGAGCTGTTAAGATATAGCGTTACACACATAGGTCGACATTGCAAAGACGACGTTTAAAGACAACCTGCAAAGACGAAACTGTAAAGACGAACGGAAACTCTCCAAATATGACGATCTCGCGATTTATTTTAATATTCTATCTTAAATATCGTCTTTTGAAGGAAGTGACCGGCAATGTATGCAGTAATGTGGACAAATTTTTTAGGATTCATTTGAGACATATAAAACGTTTCCACGATGTATGATTACTGAGTTTGAGTATTAAATCGACGTTCAAAATCATGAATTTGGGTGGGTACATTTTCAGAATCGTTTTTTTTTTAATTATTAAATAAAAACGAAGAAAAATAAAGTAAAAATTATACAGTAAACTACATATTCAGTTCAACCACCATACATTGCCGGTCACTCCCTTTATTGGATTATTTAATGATGGGACTTGATGTAGGAAATCATAAAAATAAGAAAACATACGATATACATTCCGTACAGTCGTCTCATCCTTCCTGGGTAACCGTGTATATGGCTGGGGAAGACGAAACCCTATCATTTTGTTCATAATATCTATCATTTTGTTCAAAATATCTATCATTTTGTTCATAATATCTATCATTTTGTTCATAATATCTATAATTTTGTTCATAATATCTATCATTTTGTTCATAATATCTATCTTGATTTAACAGTTTTAACTCATTGCTGACACATCATGTCATATTGTGATTAATCCGTGAAACTTAAACATGTCAGATACTGTAAGGGACTGTAAGGGACTGTAGGGGACTGTAAGGGACTGTAAGGGACTGTAAGGGACTGTAAGGGACTGTAAGGGACTGTAAGGGACTGTAAGGGACTGTAAGGGACTGTAAGGGACTGTAAGTTCAATGTACGCGTAATTTAAATTCAATTTGTTTGATAAAATATGAATTGATATCAATGTTTTTTGTTTTTGAAAACTGTTGTATGAATTTGTGGCTTCTCTATTTAAAGTGACTTGGGCCACTCCTGTATGCCGGTCCATTAGCGCCTGATCCAATCAAGGTTTAGTCATGTGTTAGTTTACGCATAAAATCATTCAAATGCGGGTAAACGGCGAGAGTAAATTTTAGTAACCTTGGCAGCGCTGGGTTCCCAAATTAGTATAACCTCTTATTGCATATTGTATAGTTTCTTTTAAAAAAAATTATTTGTTTATTAAAAAAATAGCAGAAACCTATTATTTCATTCAGTACGTTCAATACACATGGAAATACAGTGACGATTTTGATATCGTCTTTGTAAATAATTTTTTGATTTAGTGCGCGATGCCAGAGTTCAGATTTTTTTTGCATACTGTTCTTTACCTAATACTATCTGAGCTGAAAACTTTAGAATGTTGGATATCGGGATTAATGCTTGATCCTCTCTTTTTGATTATCTTGCAAGATTATCTTAAGTGTATGAAAAACGATAAAATTCAAATTAATATTTAATCATCTGAGAAACTGTAGCAGCCAATCAGAGAAAAGCAGGCAACCAATGAGAGAACAGAAATATTCTCATTGGAGAAAACAATTAACGGATATCCAAGGAGAGAGAAAAAGAGTGGATTAGGACAAAAATGAAAAGTTTCCTCAGTGGATATTCGGATCAAGAAGTTAGGATTAAAGTTTATCCATTCTAAAGTTCCCAGCTCTGAACATCGTGTTTACAAACACAGTACAGTTGTTTCTCTTCATTGTTTATTAGCTTACAGAAATGTTACAGAACATCTAGGAGAATTGAATACAAGGAGGGGGCAATAAGGTTTCCGTACACTTTGATGTGACGTTTTTGGACTGCTGAAGAACTAGTTTTTGCGTAACAACAATAATAAAGGCAGCCGATCTAATGTAAACAAACATGAGATAGTACTATACGGTGAATCCTCATCTAACACTAGAGATGCACCAAATTCTGTTTATCATTTGTGGTATTGTTTACAATCTTTATTATTGTTGTTACGCAAAAACTAGTTCTCCTATTGCCCCCTCCTTGCATTCAATTCTCCTTTCAGAACATCAAATCAACAGTTTGCAGAATAACAAAACAGTCCTTTACCGTTTACATTAAATATATTCTAGCAGACGTAACTTTATTCAGACCATTGGAATTAGGTAACACAACGCCAATTTTTTTAAAAGACGATTTCAAATTTGTCTCTGAATTACCATGTTTATTGGGACACCCTGTAGTAAATAAAGGGAAGGGGGGGATTAAAACTGCACTATTCTCCAAAATTGCATAATTACTGAATTCTAGGGAATTGCTAAAAAAGTTCTGCAGTAATATCAAGAATTTGCATAACTCGTCAAAACGCACGTTTTGCAAAAATGTGTTCACAATTCAGTTATGTGGGTTCAGTTCAGAGTATTTATAAAGTTTTAAAAAAAGACTATAATTATTGTACAATGAAAAAATATTATCGAACATGCAAATATAAATTAACTATTGCAACATATAAAAATAATTGAAAAATTTCAAAATCAGGATTGGTACTATCTTAGATTCCAGGGCGCAAAGGAATTGAATCTTTGCCACAAACTCTGATTTTCTAATCCCTATATCTTTAAAACCCAACGTCATAGACCTTTGATATTTCAAACTATGGATTCTGTTAGATCAAATAATCTAAGTTTGAAATATCAAAGGTTTTCTTCAGGTTGCAAATAAGAAAATTTGAGTTTGTTGCAAATACTCAATTCCTTTATCTAAATCCATACTTCAAGTTCATGTCCACGGTACACTGCCCATTCAACTAATAATTTGCAAAAAAAAACCTGTTTCACAATCTTTTCTGCAGTAAACAAAAGAGCTAGAATAGTTTTGGGAAACATGGTTAGGATGAACTGAAATCATGGTTAGGGTGAACCGAAAACATGGTTAGGGTGAACTGAAATCATGGTTAGGATGAACTGAAAACATAATTAGGAAGAACTGAAAACATGGTTAGGATGAACTGTAAACANGTGAGACGAAAACATGGTTAGGGTGAACTGAAATCATGGTTAGAATGAACCGAAAACATGATTAGGATGAACCGAAAACATAATTAGGAAGAACTGAAAACATGGTTAGGGTGAACTGAAAGCATGGTTAGGATGAACTGAAAACATAATTAGGAAGAACTGAAAACATGGTTAGGATGAACCGAAAACATGACTAGGATGAAGCGAAAACATGGTTAGGATGAATTGAAAACATGGTTAGGATGAACTGAAAACATGATTAGGATGAACCGAAAACATGATTAGGATGAACTGAAAACATGGTTAGGATGAACCGAAAACATGACTAGGATGAACCGAAAACATGATTAGGATGAATCGAAAACATGACTAGGATGAACCGAAAACATGGTTAGGATGAACTGAAAACATGGTTAGGGTGAACCGAAAACACGGTTAGGATGAACTGGAAACATGACTAGGATGAACTGAAAACATGATTAGGAAGAACTGAAAACATGGTTAGGATGAACCGAAAACATGACTAGGATGAACCGAAAACATGGTTAGGGTGAACTGAAATCATGGTTAGAATGAACCGAAAACACGGTTAAAATGAACTGAAAACATGGTTAGGGTGAACCGAAAACACGGTTAGGATGAACTGAAAACATGATTAGGATGAACCAAAAACATGACTAGGATGAACCGAAAACATGGTTAGGATGAACTGAAAACATGATTAGGATGGACCGAAAACATGGTTAGAATGAACCGAAAAAATGGTTAGGATGAATCGAAAACATGACTAGGATGAACCGAAAATATGGTTAGGATGAACTGAAAACATGGTTAGGGTGAACCGAAAACACGGTTAGGATGAACTGAAAACATGGTTAGGATGAACCAAAAACATGACTAGGATGAACCGAAAACATGGTTAGGATAAACTGAAAACATGATTAGGGTAAACCGAAAACATGGTTAGGATGAACTGAAAACATGGTTAGGATGAACCGAAAACATGGTTAGGATGAACTGAAAACATAGTTAGGATGAACTGAAAACATGATTAGGATGAACTGAAAACATGATTAGGATGAACTGAAAACATGATTAGGATGAACTGAAAACATGATTAGGATGAACGGAAAATGTGATCACGATGAATCGAAAAACTGATAAAATAACTTAATTTTACAAAGAATTCCACTTTGATTTCGCTGATAACATTATCGTTGATTTGTCGAGGCTTAGCTCGTTCTTTTTACACTTCAGAGAAATTCACAAATTAAAAAATATGCTACTCGTATTTTCTTAATATACAAAGAAAATAGTGATAAGAATACGATTATCTTATTTTTACTCTTTTTTCAAACAAGTTGTGTGGTACTTTATAACGATTACATAATTTAAACATTACAAATATTATAAAAAATACTTTTGAAAAAGAAATTGTCATTCTGGTTTCTTTTTAAAAAATTGGTTATTAATACTTTACTATGTTTAATTATATATTTTTAAGATATTTTTAATGAAACAGTTTGAGGTTTGTCGCTGAATTTATTTTATGCAAATCAATTTACAGTAAGTGAAATATAATAATATTTAACATTTAAGAACTGTTTTAATTTGCAGCGTTCATTATTATTTGGATAATTTACTGCGTAAATTGCATCTCTGCACAAAATGCGTATCTGCGTATCTGTATCAAAATGCGTCAAGAAGTAACGGGTATCTCTTATACGCGACCTTGAACACAATGGGCAGCCATATCTGACCCACAGTGGGTCTTACTAATATCTAACCCATAGTGGGTCTTAGTAATATCTAACCCACAGTGGGTCTTACTAATATCTAACCCACAGTGGGTCTTAATAATATCTAACCCACAGTGGGTCTAATAATATCTAGCCCACAGTGCATGGCCCAACTGGTCCACAGTGGGCATGTAATTTACCCACATTAAAGTTTTAATGTCTAGTTTGGCCCAATGTGGGTTTAATTACATTTTACCCACTGTGGTTTATAATTGCATAGGACATTGCCGTTTATCATGGTTGCTAATTGCCATGATTTAAATCGTAGTAGAACACTATTATAAATCATACTTCGTGTATACACTATTATAATTTATACAAACACAAATAAGTGTAGAATAGTAAAAAAGGAAATAAACTATTTTAATTATTTTTGTTGTTAATAAGTCCATGAGGATCCCAAAAATAACGACAGAGAAAGGAGCAAACTATTCTGTTCTCGGTACTTTAAAGCAAATGATTTACTAATAGCAAAAAATAAACTTATTAAGTGGAACGGGTCCAGCTGTGTACACTACACAATTGCTGTATTTCATGTTTATTTGACTATTTGAAATCATAACTTCAGTTGGCAGGTTCATGCATATTTGAGGTTGAAAAATCTTTAAGTCTGATTTTTCTTGCAAGAAAAGAATATTATAAAGCTGTATACCCCATACATGTTGATAAGAGAAGGGATGTAGTAAATGCCATATTCGTAAAACTACTTCCAGACCTGTATCAATCTAGGCACAATCTCGTCAGCTATCAATGTCACCAGAGACGGAAGCTCAAAAGCGATCAATGCCAAACCAATAGGCACAATCTTGTCAGCTATCAATGTCAACAGGGATACAAGCTCTTAAGCGATCAATGCAAACCAATAGGCACAATCTCGTCAGCTATCAATGTCACCAGGGATACAAGCTCTTAAGTGATCAATGCAAACCAATTGGCATGATCTCGTCAGCTATCAATGTCACCAGGGACGCAAGCTCTAAAGCGATCCATGGCAAACCAATAGGCACAATCTCGTCAGCTATCAATGTCACCAGGGACGCAAGCTCTAAAGCGATCAATGCCAAACCAATGGGCACAATCTCGTCAGCTATCAATGTTACCTGGGATACAAGCTCTTAAGCGATCAATGCAAACCAATGGGCATGATCTCGTCAGCTATCAATGTCACCAGGGATGCAAGCTCTAAAGCGATCAATGCCAAACCAATAGGCACAATCTCAGCTCCTATGTTTCAACAAGGACCAAATTACACTATCACCGTAATCTTCCAACTAATTTGTATAAAGATATCTATATTACAAGATAATGTTAATCAACGTTATTACAAGTTTTACCTCGATATATAAATAGCGTAGTTTAAGTTTAATGTACAAATTTACAATATTTGCGCGTATAGATATGAACATAGTTAAGCTAATCACAATACAGAATAATACACTTTTTTGTGAGAATTATGCATATTCTTTACACTCTATAAATCATAATGACAGTAAAAACCTATAAAAAAGTGAATAATGAATCAGCTCGTTATTTGCAAACGGAAGCTGGCTAAAAAATTACCGGAAGTAAAGATTTGCACTAGGTTAACAGGGTAACAGGGAAGGTGTTGCAGATTTAATTGAACTTTGAGGTTAACTCCCTACAGCTTTTTGTTGAACTTTTTTTGTGACAATTTTACCAAATTTTTTCTAGTGATTAAAATCAAATCCCAATTTACTCTTTTCCCAAAATTATTCCCAAAATGATGGTTAGCTTAATTCCAAAAGCTTTGTAACTTCTGTTTCATGAGTAATCAAAATGAAATCCCAATTTTCTCTTCCAAAATTATTCTCAAAGTCCCAAATGTATGATTAGCTTAACTCTCAAAGCTTTGTAATCCCAAGTGTGTCTTTTATTTGACAATGTACGTATGACATTTAGAGAGGGAGGGATTTGCAAATATTTTCTTAAAATAAACGTTGATTTGTTTGTATCCAATAAACAACTTAACGGCTAAACCTAAAGGCCCAGATTCTTTAAAGTAACTCACACGACCACAGGGAAGGTTTTTGGGTGGTTAAAATTAAAACTTAAATGGTAGATATTTTTTATTTTTGGAAATCCAATAATGTAAAACTAAAAATCAGCGAAATTAGGGTTTCCAACGTAATAGATTATTCTCTTACGCGTAATTACGTGCAGTTACCCGTAATAATTTTCATTTCGTGTAATTTCGCAGGATTACGCGTAATTGGGGAAATATCCATTTCGCGAAATTACGGCGTAATTTCGCGAAATTTCGTAATGATTACGTAACGTAATTACGACTGGAAACCCTAAGCGAAATCCGCTAAATATGTAATGTAAAAAGAAAAAATGGCGGCCTGAGAAACAGTTCCTTTGAAAGCTAAAATGGTTACTAAAATAAATGGCAAGCTCTTACCCTATTAAAAAGCTTTGCAATAACACTTAATGTTTATAAAGACATTAACTTCTTACTTTGTCCCATAGAAATATAATTAGTTTAGAATTTGAAATAACAATAGTCAATTACGTATATGGTACCAAACAAAAGTCGGACAATCGTCTTACGTACGGTAAACATAGTACAAAAGTCGGACAGAACAAATGCTAAATGATTCAAAAGTCGGACGGTACAAAGTCGCACAGTGTAAAAATCAGACCCTTCGACAGTCGGGCGATACAAAAGTCGGACACGTTAGACGGTACAAAGTCGCACAGTGTAAAAATCAGACCCTTCGACAGTCGGGCGATACAAAAGTCGGACACGTTAAACAACAGTGCTGTACTAAAGTTGGACGGGACAAAAGTTGAATTCGGTAGTTTTAAAATTGACAAGCTTTAGCCTTCTCTAATCTTGCTAAATGTATAGATTTCGTGATTTTAAATGCTATTTTCTTAATTTTATTCTTTTATAGGTATGTTGTTTTGTTCTAATAGACTGCAGACGAAATTTTGTGACCCTTTGTGACTCACGAAACCTCGATTGATCGGGAACTCGGGAGAACCACGGGAATATTCTTAGCTTTTCAAGATTCTAAGTGGACTGGATCGACTTTTAAAGCAAAAAATTAGTTTCCCGATAAAAAAAGACCAAATGCGGGTAAACGGCGGGAGTATTTATGAGTACCCTGGGCAAGGCTGGGTTCTCAAGCAAGCACACATATTATAGCATAAATATCGTCTTCCCGTTCCACAGTTTTCTGGGTGTCACTGTACAGATCCTAGATGATTTGCTGATTTACTTTTATGAGTGCATTATTGGGCAGTTCTGCCATGTCATCATCTTTAACCATGGATGTACAACAAACAAGATTTTTCTTTCAACATACATTCCATAAAAGGTGTATTTTTAAGAGGGGGGAGAGGTGAGAGGTGGGAGAGGGGGTGGTGGGGATGAGGAGGAGGAAGGGGGGGGGAAATAAAAGAACTTTGATCGATTAAAAATCCCTAACTGTAATGCAAATTTGAGGTGTTGATAAAAAGTTCTCAGTCAAATGAATTTTTGCTATGTAAAGAGGATATAAAAATGTAATAGTATTTTTTTTAACAAGGGGAGTGAGGTCATTGATCAATCATATCAAAAAGGAGACATTCTTTTGAATGTTGTTAACTCTATATTTTGACTGTGAGAGGTTTCGTAAGTTTTATTTTCGTTCCAAAGAGGTTCCGTGATTTTTATAAAACGGACAAAAATTGAAAACAAAATCTTCCATTTTATTTTATTCTAATTTTTCTCTGTAAAATATCAATGCGATATTACCTTTACCAATAATTGCATGATTAGTATTCCTTTAAAAGAAATAAGCATGAATGTATTTAATATAAAAAATGAAATAAGCATGGATGTATTCAATATAAAAAATGAAATCGCCCTGAAAAATAAACCAAGAAAATTGCAAGAAATTTAAAGCTAGGAAACATGTAAATGTCAACACAATCCAAACCAAACAAAATCAATTTAAAAATCAAACAACAAAATCAATTCTGATAGTAAGAGGTTTCGTGATGTTTTCTCATATTTCTAAGAGGAGGTTTCTGGATTTATACACATATCTGCTAAACGTATTTTATCCTAAATATTAACCAAAGAACAAACTTCAAAAAATGAAATTTTAAATAATAAAAACGTATATTTTACGCAAAAAATCTGTAATAGTTTTAACAAAATCATTTCATCTAAAAAAACAATGAAGGCCTAATCCGATGTAAAATGTGGAAGATACTGTTGTTTTTCTGACTCTAAAAGTGTTTAATTTTGTGAAGTTATCCATTGATTTTAAAGAAAAAAGCGCCGGTAACTTACGCAGAGAAACCGTTTGAAGAAACAAAAACATTGATATTTAATTTATATTTTATCAGAATAAGGTTTCAAGGGTACCGTTAAAAATCGTGCATTGCCATCTTTGCATGGAAAGCCCCTGAAAATTATGCATAAAGTCCCTTTAAGGGCCAACAAAATTTTTGGGTTGTAAAATATTGTGAGATCTTCCTATCATTCTGTGCCTGAATTCGAAAATAATGTTCGTAACTTTGGTTGTTTGATTCTAGGAACAAAAAGTAAGTTTTTTTTTCTCACAGGGCCGATCAATATTTTATGTGGCTAATTCATCAAAAAACACGCTTTAATTTTTTTTCAAACCCATACAAACAAATGCAATTACAGTCAACGAGTCAACTCGGGCAAATAACTGAAAAGCAACTAAAGAAAAATTTAAAAAACGAATATGAAATACGAGATAAGAGCAAACTAGTCCTAATTTCCCGAAACCCTCCATTTACTGAGTTTTACATCTTTCTTCTACAGGGTGTCTCAAATAAAAATGGGAATTTGGGTCTACAGAGTCGTTTGTAATCGGATTTTCAAGATTGAGACCATTTTTTATATCTACGTACAATTTCAGATTCAATGAGCCCAATTTTAGTCTTGTAGGTCTGTCTACAAATGGCTCCTAAAGTGTCCAACTGGAATGAGTAAATTTGGCAAAAAGAAAGATGATCTCCGTTTGCACATAAGGGTCTATCAGACTTGTTTGTAATAGGATTTTCAAGATTGAGATTATTTTGATATCCACGTATAATTTCCGAGTCAATGAGCCCAGTTTTGGCTTGTAGATCTATAAAAAACAATTGTACGTAATAAACTGGAACCTAACATTGATTATAAAATTGTGCAAATGGAGATTTTCTTTAACTTTTTACTTCGCTCCAGTTGGAAACTTTAGGAGCCTATAAATTTGTTATTTTTAGATTTACAAGCCTAAAATTGAACTTACTGAATCGGAAATTGTACGTAGATATCAAAAATGGTCTCAATCTTGAAAATCTGAATACAAACAAGTCTGTAGACCCTTTCACAAAGTTGTGCAAACGGAGATTATCTTATTTTTACCAAATTACTCACTCCAGTTGGAAACTTTAGTAGCCTATAAAATTTTTGCTTTTAGATCTACATTGCCTAAAATTGGACTGATTACAAACAAGTCTGCAGACCCTTATTCCCGTTTTTTTAGACACCCTGTAGAAAAATTTAAAAAGATACTCTTTTTTAATGTAAAGGTATTTATGAAAGAGAGACAAATATCTTCCTCACTGTTGCTCAGATGTAGAAGTTAATGGTATCATGTATTTCTTGAATTGCAGATGTACTTAAAGTTTCGTTCCTTTTAAACTAAAAAAAAGG
Organism: Eurytemora carolleeae; assembly: GCF_000591075.1. Lineage (NCBI taxonomy): Eukaryota > Metazoa > Arthropoda > Copepoda > Calanoida > Temoridae > Eurytemora > Eurytemora carolleeae. The sequence goes on from NW_019402161.1 coordinate 38,818, forward strand.
AAAACACCAAACCAAACCACTTTTGTTTACACCCCTTCGTAAACGAGCTATACTTCGAATTACCATGACTCACACTTCACACACAAGCTCACACTCCCACGATAATTTAATATCTCAGTCATTATTATAGATTTAAGGCTAAAACTTATTCAGAGTACTAATGTAAACATTCCTAATTTACTCCTGCAAAATTTACTAAAATCCGCGAATCTTCGATTTACATATACAAGTGTGCTGTTGACAGCACGATTTTATGGAGTTATTCGAAAATTGCAAAGACAAAATATTAATAGGGGATCTCGAAGTATCTTCGACTTACAACCAATCATGGTTTCATACAAGGTTCTCTCCAGGTTCTCGTCAGGTTCTCTCCAGGTTCTCTCCAGGTTCTCTCCAGTTTCTTTCCCGATTTTCACCCGGTTCTCTCCAGGTTCTTCTCATGTTCTCTCCAGGTTCTTCTCATGTTCTCCCCAGGTTCTCTCCAGATTCTCTCCAGGTTCTCTCCAGATTCTCTCCAGGTTCTCTCCAGGTTCTTTCCCGATTTTCACCCAGTTCTCTCCAGGTTCTCTCCAGGTTCTGTCCCGATTTTCACCCGGTTCTCTCCACGTTCTTCTCATGTTCTCTCCAGGTTCTCTCCAGATTCTCTCCAGGTTCTCTCCAGGTTCTCTCCAGATTTTCTCCAGGTTCTCTCCAGGTTCTCTACAGATTCTCTCCAGGTTCTCTCCAGATTCTCTCCAGGTTCTCTCCAGATTCTCTCCAGGTTCTCTCCAGGTTCTCTCCAGGTTCTCTCCAGGTTCTCTCCAGGTTCTCTCCAGGTTCTCTCCAGAATATCTCCAGGTTCTCTCCAGGTAACCTCCAGGTTCTCTTCGGGTTCTTCTCAGGTTCTCTCCAGGTTCTTTCAAGGTTCTCTCCAGGCTCTTTCCCACTTCTCACCAAGTTTTTCCTAGGTTTTTCTCAGGTTCTCTCCAGGTTCTCTCCAGGTGCTCTCCTGGTTCTCTCCCGGTTCTCTCCCGGTTCTCTCCTGGTTCTCTCCCGGTTCTCTCCAGGTTCTTTTCAGGTTCTCTCCAGGTTCACTCCAGGTTCTCGCCAGGTTCTCTCCAGGTTCTCTCTTGGTTCTCTCCAGGGTCTCTCAAGTTTCTCTTTAGGTTTTCTCCAGGTTCGTTCTAGGTTCTCTCCCGATTTCCCTCAGGTTCTCTCTAGATTCTCCTCAGGTTCTCTCTAGATTCTCCTCAGGTTCTCCTATTGTTGGTACTGTGGAGAAAATTGAACCTGAATCCTGTTTTCATTATGGAGTAAAATTGAAAACTAATAATAATCGCTGTACCATGTATCTTTGACTTCCGACACTTTCTATTCGAATTAAGTACAGGAAAATGTCACCTTTTAAAAGCTCCATCCTTGGACTTAAGTAAATATTTGCAGGACAAATGTTCGCTTGTGAGTTTTCAGACCTTATATTATTATGGAGTAAACTCGAACTTTAACCCTGTTATTATTATGAACAAAATAACATGATTCTGCACCTTTATATTGTTATCAAGTGAACTTGAAATTTAAATGATATGTATGGCAAAAGTGCAGAAACCGAATAGAAAATTGTTTTACAGATAACCTCATTAAAAACAAAGGGTAATACTGATCAACAAATTGAGGTTAATAAAGTTTTAACGAAAATGGATCCAAAACATAAGGAAACAAGGGTAACATTTGTAGTGTTAAAAATGGGAACTAATGAATTAGTTGAGATTTAACTTTTATTGTTTTTTTTTTAAAGTTAGCAAGTGTTAGCTTTATTATCCTATTATATCCTGTTAGGGTATCCCATCCTATCTTCTTAGCTATCCTATCTTTTTTTTACTGTTCTATCTTGTTCCTACTGTTCGGTCCGGTACCATTCTGTTAAATATATAGTTCTAGCAATGCTCTAACCATTTTTATCCTTTTTTACGCTGTTAGAAGAAGTCATTTCCCAAATCAAAACGTTTTGTCCTGTTTCAAAACATTTGTTACGTCCTGTTCAATTCTATACAATCCTTTTATATCCTGTTCTATAATGTTCTGTCCTGTTCTATCCAGTTCTATTCTGTTTTATTCTGTTCTATCCTGTTCTATCCTGTTCTATCCTGTTCTATCCTGTTCTATTCTGTTCCATTTGTTTCTATCCTGTTCTATTTTCTTCTATCCTGCTTTTTCATGTTCTATGCAGTTAAATTCTGCTCTATTCTGTTATGTCCTGTTTTATCATATTTAATATTGTTCTATCCAGCTCTATTCTGTTCTATCCTGTCTATCCTGTTCTATCCAGTTCTATTCTTTTCTATCCAGTTCTATCTATTTCTATCCTGATCTATCCAGTTCTTTCCAGTTCTATCCTGTTCTATCCAGTTCTATTCAGTTCTATCCTGTGCTATTATTTTCTTTTCTGTTCTTTCCAGTTCTATCCAGTTCTATCCTGTTATTTCCTGTTCTATCCTGTTCTATCCAGTTCTATTCAATTCAATCCTTTTCTATATTGTTCTATCCAATTCTATCCTGTTCTATCCTGTTCTATTCTGTTTTATTCTGTTCTATTCTATTATACTCTGTTCAATCCTGTTCTTTCCAATCCATACCGATTATTTTCTGTCCTATCCTGTTCTATACAGTTCTATTCTGTTCGATTCAATTCGATTCTGTTCAATTCTGTTCTTTTATGTTATTTTCTGTTCTATTCTACTCACTCCTGTTCTATGAGGTTCTTTTCTGTTCTATAATGTTCTATCTATTTCTATCCAATTCTATCCTGTTTTATCTTGTTCCATCTTTTTCCAAATTGTACATTATTTTCTCTCCTGTTTTATTAGATTTTAATACCGTAAAATGTGTGATAATTTATATTATTTTTTATTGGAGAGGTTGCGTGATTCGTGATTCACCGAGAAAAAAATACGAATATTCGGTTTAACCCTAATCTTCGACTTCCAGACCAATTTTTTCGAATTAAGAAGAGGAAAATGACATCTTGGAATAACCATTTTCGGTTAAACTCTATCATTCGACTTAAGTAAATTAAACCCAGCAGTAGGTTTGCGTACACACACTTCTATTCTGTAAAGACGTGTGAAAATTCCGCAATATAATCGGGGGGAGGGGGGGAGACAAAAGAGCGATATATTTATCGTTAACACTCTACTCAAAGTTTACGTTTGTGGGGTTATGTTAAAAAAGGTGAAAGATATTTCTATTTCAAAAAAAAACAATTACCAAAATAACATATTATATTAAAAGTTTTTTTTTTATAAATTGGGATCAAACCTCAAAAATAAGAAAAAACTGGCATGCTTTCTCAAAGACCGCTTCGGAAAAATAAAACATGTTTATAGTTTTTTTGCACAAACTCTTCAGGTAGATCAGGTTTCAAAGATATAGGTTTGTTTTTTATTTGAAAGCATTATCTGTTTGTACAAATTAAAAAAAAATTAACATTTCTTTGTAGAACTTTGTTTTTTTAGCTGTAGATTTTCTAAATGTATTTTTTTGTTGAAGGTTCTTTGGACTTTGATAGGCCTAAAACTCATTCGATGTTTGCAACATGTCCGTTTTTAAAAAATTAACGGAGACTTTTATCTTTGCATTATACTTTTATACTTTTTGAAGATGTTTTTTCTTCTGGAATTTTATTATCGTTTTATACTTATCTAGCAAAGGAATTAAGTTTTTGACACAAACTCTATTTTTCTAGTTCCTATATTTTCCTATATATATTCCTATATTTTCCTATATATATTCCTATATTTTCCTATATATATTCCTATATTTTCCTATATATATTCCTATATTTTCCTATATATATTCCTATATTTTTCTGTATATATTATATTTAAAATATTAAAATATGTTTTATGTTAGATCAAAAATCTAAATTTGAAATATCAAAGGATTCCAACAGGTGCAAAAATATAGAAATTTGAAAATTTGAGTTTGTGGCAAAGACTCAATTCCTGTGCAATCCACAAATTTGTTCATCTTTAGAAATCATATTTTGCATCTACCGTAGATGCAAAAATCTACCGCATTCACTTTTCTAATTTAAATATAATTTTTTTATAGTTTTAAGTGTTTTGCTGTTTTAAGTCTAACTAATCCGCTTTCGGTCTATACTTTAAATATAGCGGTGGGGCCGTATTTTCTCGAGATAGGGGCAATGCCCTTTTCACCCCCCCCCCATATCGTTACGTGGTGTCCTAAAATAATTTGGTTGTTTTCCTGATTTACTTAAAACCAGAATATTTAGGACACCCTGAGAGTCATGTAATTTTTTGGAACAATCGCATATTTTTTTGGACATCCATACGGGATTGGCTCTGTGTGTGTTTTGTACTTTATTTTAAACAGTTTCCACCCTTCCTCTCCCCTGCAGGGATGAACAGGGCTACAGAAAAATATTTTTAAAAATACAAAATGTTTTTATTTTATAAAATTTCACATGGACTCTATTTGTAGGGAGATGATTTTTGGGTTATTTTCACAGGAAGTTATAAAATTAATTTTATTTTGTTGTAAATTAATTGAAATACTGTAAAATTGAACTTTATAGATTCTTTATTTTGGTGAGAAGGGGTGTACTGCAAAATAAGGGTGTTTGGCTCCAATATACATATTTGGAAACAAACTTTCTCTATGCAAAGTAAATCTCTAAACATTTTTGGGTTTTGTACGCCAATCCAACACCCTATAACAAGCACCCTTCCCTCCCCTTTCTCCTCCCCCCCTCGCATTCAGTCGTTAGTGAACTCTTACAGTGCTCAGATTTCCCCGCCCAGATGTGAGCTGTCTGTCTCATCCTGGAACCGGTTTTTAGGCCAAGGGAGAGGAACAGCTGAGATGCACACTAGCGCCGCCTGGTGGGGGGAGGGAATAACATTCCCTGGACTAGAACCCAAAGGCCAAAAGCGTTATGAATAGTATTAGTACCAGTAGATTATCAGTACAGGCGCGGTGAACGTTGTTCAGATTTGAACAAAAATTGCGTGTCTTTAAATCAGTTTACACCCAGGATTGATTCAGTGATGGTATTGTGAAATACGATGGGAGATTTAGACGGCCATTGAAGGAAGATTGTTTAGGTAATTTGGCGGATTATTTATGTTTATCTTGTGAGAGAGATGGTTTGCAAGAAGTGAACTGAACTGATTTATTTATTTACTTATCATTTTAAGAATATAAAAAAACTTTTTTTTTGGCTGAAACATTGTTATCGTTTCTTTGCTCTAATTTTTCTTCAATTAATTCACAATTATTTTTACCTATTTTCTATGAAACGGCTTAAACTGTTCAGTGTTCTAAACCACCGAAAGGAAATATATTCTTTAATTTCTCTCCCTGGTCTTTTTAATTCAGATCATGATGACAAAAAATGTATTTGTTAGATATGCATTTACTCTAATTTATCTGTGTAATGTAAAAGTTTAAACTTCAAGACAAAAGGAATTGAGTCTTTGCTACAAACCCAAATTTTCAACAAATAAAAAATGTACATTAAAAGTTTGTTATTTACCTCTTTTGAAATGTTTTACACAAAAAAATAACTGATAATTTATTTCAATAAATTATCAGTTATTTTTCATAATTTAGCGAGAGAAACGTAAAAGAAAAATTTGAGAATTTGAATAAAAAGTGAGAGAAATTTCGTTGATTTCATCAAAATCTGCAATCTGGAATTTTAATTGTGGCAACTATATCATTAGATTGAATTAATTAATTTATGAATTTTAATTGCACTGTACTGTACTGTACTGTACTGTACTGTATAGTGTGTGCAGAATGAACCGTTATACAATTAAACTATTTAGATTGCGTCTACAACAGCTTTATTGTTTATATATAAATATAGAAATGCAGAGATAAGAAATCAGTACCTCCCCTCCGGTCCCCTACCCTCCCCACCCTCCTTTTCCTTTCACTTCGTAAAGTTTATAAACCAATTTTGAATTGATCAGATCTAATGCGCTTTTTTAGTGTGTTATTTTTGTTGCTGGGCTGTGAAACGCTTTTTAAGAAGTACATTTTAATGTTTTAAATTTGGTTAAAAAAATTCTTCAAATTTTATCTTCCCATTTAGTGGAAGGGGGGGGGGGAGGATGAATCGTATTTAATTGTACTGAGTTTTAAATGTGGTTGAAAATAATAAATTTTAGCTAGAAAAACAATGATATATTTGATCAGGATAACGTGAATTGTTTTATGAATCAATTACGAATTACGTCTACAGTTTCTTTAATTAAATACGTGAGGTGTTTAAACTAATGTCAATAAAGAGACAGGTGGTGTGTAGTGAATAGGCTATCAAGGGCCTGGTTGTGGGTGTATAGGAATGTGGAACATCTTCTTTTTAAATTTTTTGTTTTTCTTGATTCTACACAAGGTTGTAATGCAAGGAAAGTTAATCGCAGTTGCGTATACTCTGCGTACATATTAAACCAGTTCTTTCTGGGCAGAATTTGTAAGCAAGAATAGATGCATCAGTTCGTTTAGTATCCGAGGAGGTTAAAAGCATTAAATTTTGATAATTCTGATAATTCACATAATAGTTTCCTATAGACCAGAATATTTCAATGATTTTTATTTGAAAGATGGATCCCTGTCAGACTGTGACATCCGTCTTGTGTTTACATTACCGCCCAGAGACAGTACACTGCAGTACAAAAGATGCGTACACCTCTGAAATAACTTTCCTTGCATTATAACCTTGATTTGACAGAACTCTGAAGCGGTAAACTTAATTTTTTAAACAAAAGTTTGAGTTTAAGATCTAGAAGAAAAATCAAACCAAAAAAATAATTTAATAGAAAATTATTAAGAAAAGAACTGATATTTACTTAAAAGTCTAATTCGCCAATACCTATATCTTTGAAACCTCATGGTGAAAAGCTTGATTTATTACACAAACTTGCAAGGAAAACACGATTAAAATGTTCGAAACTGAGAAAATCATCACTTTTTGGCAATTGAAAATTACAATTTGAAAACAAATTACAAACAAATAATCAGATTTAAATTCAATATTCTTAAAGATACAAATTCTAAATAGATCTGAACGTATCAGAACTACACAAATATATTTTTTTAAATGGTTTCCAATCATAAAATTTTCTTTAGTACAGATGTCAGGGAAAAATGGTGTTTTTTGACTTTGTACTAATTTGCATTGTACCCATTTTCTATTTTTCTTTTTACAGCCATTTTTTGCCGTAATTTTAAAATTCTTTAGACTTTTTAAGCATCTTAAGGTAATGGTATGACTATTTAGTCTTTGCCACAACCTCTGATTTTCTTATCCATATATCTGTACAACCCAATTATAATTGCAGTAAACCTTAGATATTTCAAACTATAAATTCTGTTAGATCAAATAATCTAATTTTGAAACATCAAAGATTTACACTATCAGGTTGCAGAGATATTGGGATTAGAAAATTTGAGTTTGTGGCAAAGTTTGTTTTAGCCATATTCACAATTTCGGCTTTCAACGATAATTTAGAATTTATTTGTAAAAATACAATTTTCGAGATTTAAAAATAAATATAATTGTCAAATAATTGTTTTTAAATCTCATTCCTAACATTTTGAATACAGTTATAACCAGAAAACAATAGAATATGAAGACGACATTATAACTTTCTGAAGTGATGTTGTTACGAAGCAAATTTTTACCAGGCACTTATTAGATCACTAATCAAATAGGCCTGTTTACACTGCACAATTGCTGTGTCCTATGCTCATTGGACTTTTTAAAGTCGTCTTTCTATTTTAGAGATTTTTACTTATGACTGTATGTTGGTAAAGTGAATACTTGGGTAACTAAAGACCCAAGGCTGTATTGATGTATGTTTTATACATATAGGGATATAGTTTGTGCATGTTGTATCCTTGGGCGATATCACCATATCACCAGATAGATGGATAGACAGATAGACAGATAGACAGATAGACAGATAGACAGATAGACAGATAGACAGATAGATAGATAGATAGATAGACAGANGATAGATAGATAGATAGATAGATAGATAGATAGATAGATAGATAGATAGATAGATAGATAGATAGATAGATAGATAGATAGATAGATAGATAGATAGATAGATAGATAGATAGATAGATAGATAGATAGATAGATAGATAGATAGATAGATAGATAGATAGATAGATAGATAGATAGATAGATAGATAGATAGATAGATAGATAGATAGATAGATAGATAGATAGATAGATAGATAGATAGATAGATAGATAGATAGATAGATAGATAGATAGATAGATAGATAGATAGATAGATAGATAGATAGATAGATAGATAGATAGATAGATAGATAGATAGATAGATAGATAGATAGATAGATAGATAGATAGATAGATAGATAGATAGATAGATAGATAGATAGATAGATAGATAGATAGATAGATAGATAGATAGATAGATAGATAGATAGATAGATAGATAGATAGATAGATAGATAGATAGATAGATAGATAGATAGATAGATAGACAAAATGAGAAATAAAGTTGACCGGAAGTTTGGTTTGACCGGAAAAGCTCGCCTTAAAGTTCATTTCAGAGCGGAAATAGAAACCCGACGAACTATCTATCTATCTATCTAATAAAATTCATTATCAATAATTGCTGTTTTCCATGTTGAATTTAACCCCTTTAACCTTCTCTTAACCCTAACATCCCTCCCATCACCCCCCCCCCTCCCGGTTTAACCATCAAATTATCATTAAACAATTTAGATGATATATTTAGATGATATATTTAGATGATATATTTAGATAGAAATGCGAAGAAAATTTTAAATTTAGAATATAGAAGAATATATCAATGAACAAGTGTACAACTTCCCGCCATAAAACAATGGTAAAAATGTCTAAAAAGTTAATTTATTATTGAAGAGCAGAGTTAATTAACGAAAATAGTCCCCTAAATCATTCATTATTTCTTGTAATTTATATAAAATAAATATTTTAGTAAGTAAGGTGTTAAATTTATCTAGATAAGCGGCTAGATTTACAAGATAGATAGATAGATAGATAGAAAGATAGATAGATAGATAGATAGATAGATAGATAGA
>NW_019402161.1:48611-58997 GCF_000591075.1 Eurytemora carolleeae
CCCCCCTTCTGTCAAAATATTTATGTAGTATTCTCGACAAACTTAAGTATTCGCCATATTCTAGATATTCTACAGGGAATCCATAAAACTTTGAAACTAAGACGACATTTAAGTATTCACCATATTCTATATATTCTACAGGGACCCATACAACTTTGAAACATGAAGACAAAATTTAAGTATTCGCCATATTCTAGATATTCTACAGGGAATCCATAAAACTTTGAAACTAAGACGACATTTAAGTATTCGCCATATTCTAGATATTCTACAGGGACCCATACAACTTTGAAACATGAAGACGACATTTAAGTATTATTCACCATATTCTAGATATTCTACAGGGACCCATACAACTTTGGAACATGAAGACGACATTTAAATATTCGCCTTTTTCTACCTATTCTACAGGGAATCCATAAACTTTGGAACATGAAGACGACATTTAACTATTTGCCATATTCTAGATATTCTTCAGGGAATCCATACAACTTTGGAACATGAAGACGATATTCAACGATTTGCCATACTGTAGATATTCTACAGGGACCCATAAAACTTTGGTACATGAAGACTACATTAAAGTTTTCACCATATTCTAGATATTCTACAGGGACCCATACAACTTTGGAACATGAAGACGACATTTAAATACTAATAATGCAATAATTTTGAAATCAACCTATTATGTAAAATGTGTGTTCACTGCCCAATTGCTGTGTTTGATGTTCATTGGTCTATTAAAAATCATAATTTGAGTCCAACAGTCGTCTTTCTATTCCACAAGTGTATGACCAAAAAGGATAAAAACTGATATCCTACGTATATACAAGTTGCACGAGCTGAATATTAATTTCATAATTTCTTGACGTACCATCCGTCAATAATATTCTACTGGGCGGACACACAAATAATTCAATTTTTTCTATTGTTTAGGTTCACCCTGTCAACAAAGCATGTTTGCAATTGGTAGTTAGTAGGATTTTTATGCCTAGCCAGATATAAGCTTTAAGCTGGTTTACGCCCTTAAATAATTATTATTCATAATCAAAGCTGTTGTGTAATGTGTATCTACATACAGTTCAGATAATATTTAAACATTGGAGCCCTAATATATTATATGCATGGAAACTAAAAAAAAAATTTTGACTCAGATCATTTTTCCAGGCTTGTAACCTTTAAAATTGCAATTTGTCGTTGACATTTTCTCATGGCTTGGAGGTTGCGTGATTTTTACAAGGTGCATTTCCGCTCCAGAAAATGCGGGAATGAACCGTGAGAAAACTACGCAATAAAATGGCGAAAATCAATAATTTATTATTTTATAATTTATTTTGGGTCGTCTTTACAGTCTCATCCTTTGTGTATCTAAAATATATACGAGTATTTTATAAAAAGCTGTTCACAAAACCTTGTATTGTAAAAGGTTTCGTGATTATATTCATTCAGTTTTCATGACAAATGTTAATCATATTGCCAAAGAATTATAATTTAAAAATAGTTATTTCAGAGGTGTACGCATATTTTGTACTGCGGTGTACTGTCTTCGGGCGGTAATGTAAACACAAGACGGATGTTACATCCTGACATGGGATCCATCTTTCACATGAAAAACCATTGAAATATTCTGGTCATAGGAAACTATTATGTGAATTATCAAAATTTTGAAAATTAAATGCTTTTATCCTCCTCAGATACTAGAGGAACACTGATACATCTATTCTTGTTTACAAACACTCCCCAGAGAGAACTGGTTTCAATATGTTCGCAGAGTATACGCAATTAACTTTCCTTGCAGCTGCAATTAACTTTCCTTGCCTTATTACCTTGCCTACTTCAAACTGCTAAAGGAACTGTAGCCGTAATTTAAAGTGTTATTTTTTTTGCTGCTGTCCTTTAAACCTTTCTCAGTAGTAAGGAAAGGAATTTTGATCATTTCCTTTTTTGGCTCTAATGTGTAAACCCGCAAATCACTTAATCCAAGAGAACCGTGTATACGCTGAGTTTCTCTGACTGTCTTTTGACGTAACAATAAAGTTCTAGACTAAATGGATCACAATTTATGTAGAAATTGTACACGATATATCAGAATAGAATAACTGACATTTTTTAAAACTAGGCTTTTAGGGCGCTTCGCGCCCATCTTCTATTTAAATTGTGAACATGTTCTTTTTGTTTACATTTTAAAACAAAGGAGAAAAATTTTTTGCGGATTTAAAAAAAAAATTCGCGGATTTTTAAGAATTTAATTTTTTTACAAAATTAAAAGCCTTTAAACACTTTTTTTAAACTTTTATCATTCATAAACCTTCCCTGTGGTCACGTGATGTCCCACAAAAAATTTGGGCCCGATCGGTTCAGCCGTTTTGACTTTTATTGGATACAAACAAACAAACAGACAGACAAGCCAAATTTATATATAGATGAATAAAATATTAATGATGGAACTTTAGTAAGATGCTCACCGTACAATGGAGAATACTCAGCTTTCAGCTTTCAAAATAAAAATGTCTCATATATCCCTGATCAGACAAGATTTAAAGGGGACCGTTTTGAATTTCTGACACGATACTTAACAAGTGGGGGGTACCTTAAAATTAGATGAACACCCCCTTTAAATAAAAAAAAAACATTATTTCTAATCAATTATTGTGATAAGGAAATGATTTTATTTTACAAGGTTTGGACTGTAAAGGGATTGTAAAGGGACTGTAAATGGACTGTAAAGAGATTGTGAATGGACTGTAAAGGGACTGTAAAGGGATTGTAAATGGACTGTAAAGGGATTGTAAAGGGATTGTAAAGGGACTGTAAAGGGATTGTAAATGGACTGTAAAGGGATTGTAAATGGACTGTAAAGAGATTGTAAAGGGATTGTAAAGGGACTGTAAAGGGACTGTAAAGGGACTGTAAAGGGATTGTAAAGGGATTGTAAAGGGACNCATCAAATTTCGTAAATATCGTTAATGTTTAAGGGAACCTGCATTTAGAGAGTGTCATGTCCAATTTACAATGGTACCCATAAAGTTTTGCATGAATGCGATTTATATCCATGTTCTTAATTTTGAAAATTAATTATTTTCAATTGTAAAAAAGTAACTTTCGTATTTCTATCAGGAATAAAAGTTTTAAAGCTAGGGGGAAAAAATATCTTTCACATGAAAAGGGTGCAGCTGTAAATTGGGCATGACATCTTTCAGAGGTGCGCGTCTCCTTGACTTTTCTTAATTTTGTTTTTTATTCTGTAAAGTCTTTTTGTCTCTTTTCTCTCAATTCGATTTTTAAAGAAGTTAAACCATAGAATATAGTTTGAGTTTGTTCAAATACAATGTAGACAACATTAACGGTCCCCGCCCCCCCGCCTCTTCTACTTTTGGTATACAGCAGGTGAATTAAATTTTTCATCCCCCCTCCTTCAGACCTCCCCCCCCCCCCCCCCCCAACTTGTAACCACTATGATGATCTAATCTAAGGTCCAACCGACCAAGATTTAAATACCCATTTGAAAATACTAGCGTCTGAGCAAGCAGACCTTCAGATATTAGAAATCTGTATCATTTTATTAGAAATTTGTATCATTTTATTCGAAATTTGTATCATTTTATTCAAAATTTGAATCATTTTATTAGAAATCTTTATCATTTTATTAGAAATTTGTATCATTTTATTAGAAATCTGTATCAGTTTATTTATTCTATTTTTATTATATTGATAGATATTAGAAATTCTTCTCAAAAGCTTTCTAATAAAAAGAGTTGAGATTGAAACTATATAAGATCATACTTGAAACTTACAGTAGCTTGTCGTGGACTGAATAATTGGAGACTTTAGATTTCGATTAACAATTTGTTCGAGATTACTAATATTAAAGTTATGAATTTAATGCTTGACATAAGAGCAAAATTTTAATAATTTTAAAATACCTTCAGATGGTTTCAGATCAATTAGGATTAATCTGGGATTTTATTTAGCCTTGTCTGCTTTTGGCATCCTTGAAAAAACACTTTTGTGTGACATAAAATCCGCAGTTTACTTCCGACCGCGGAGTATTGAAAAGTTGGATTTACACCAAGAGAGGATTAAATCTAAAGTTTTTGCCACAAACTCAAATTTTTCTAATCCCTATATCTTCTCAACCTGATGGTTTACACCATTGATTTATCAAACTCCGGCTTTTTGATCTAACAGAATTCATAGTTTGAAATATCAAAAGTCTACGACATTAGATTACACTATAGGGATTAGAAATTCAGAGTTTGTAGCTAAAACTCAATTTCTTTTTAAAAATATTAAAAATGTTACAAAGAAAGATTGCATTAATGATATCAAGCTGAAAGTGTAGCTTTTATCTCTATTTTAATTTTTAAATACTCTTAAACCACGACAAAGCATGAGAAAGTTTTAATCTTACTTCCTAAACATCTAATAATTAAACTTGTTTACTTCCTTTATGATTAGTGGCATAATTAGCTCACCTTTTCTTTCTGCTTTTAAACTTCTCTTTCCGCTTTTTTAACTTCTCTTTCCGCTTTTTTATCTTCTCTTTCCGCTTTTTTACTTCTTTTTCTGCTTTTTTACTTCTCTGTCCGCTTTTTTACTTCTATTTCTGCTTTTTAACTTCTCTTTCCGCTTTTTTACTACTCTTTCCGCTTTTTATACTCCGCTTTCCGCTTTTTTACTCTTTTCCGGTTTTTTAAACTTCTCTATCTGCTTTTTTACTTCTATTTCTGATTTTTTTACTTTGCTTTCCGATTTTTTTACTTCTCTGTCCGCTTTTTTACTTCTATTTCTAATTTTTCACGTAACTTTTCCCCTAACTTTTTCCTTTTTTAATCATTTCTTTCTCTTTTTTTTTATTCTAAACTTGTTTTTCCTTCTTTTCTCAACTTCTCTTTCCTCTTTTTTTTTTGCTTGTTAAACTTCTCTTTCCTTTTCTTTCTTCTTTCCAGTTTGTAATGTTATTCTCCTTTATTTTCTTCTTTCCCGATTCTCCGTATCCTTCCCCTCCCTAAACAATGAAATAAAGGTTTTTTCTGAAGCAGAAATGCGTAAGTCCATTTGCAGATGAGCCAGAATTCAAAACAATAAATTTTCAAGGAGGTGAAATGAATTTTTTTCTTTCTAAATTGATTTATAAAATTGATTCAATTTCTTGCTTGCTAGGTCTCCCAGTCTGCATTCATTGACTGAGATTACAATCAAATAGAGCCAAACCCCCTGATCCAGTTTTTCCTCTCACCTAAACTCAGGTGGGGGGGGGGGCTTGATTATAATCAACCCCCTCTGCAACCCTACTTGATATTTGGTTCGCAAGTGCCCCCCCCCCTCTCTTCCGTTCACCAGCTTTCCAACAAGTCAAGGGAAGCAGTTGTAAATACAACCTGAAACAGTGAACAGGGGTTTCAGACACATAATTTCCCTGCATTGCGGGGGGGGGGAGATCCCCCCTTTCTATAGATTTTGATGAATGATAAAACCCTACTTTTGCTAGCAATTATCACTCTGTCAAACTAAACTACAGGGCGTCCCAATAAACATGGGGATTCAGTGACGAATTCGATATCGTCTTTTTAAATAATTCTTTGATTTGGTATAGTGATACCTACTGAGAAAGCTGTAATCTGTAAGAGCTTCGTCTGCTATGTTCACATTTTGTTTGTTTATTTTTTAGCAGCATAAGGGTGTACTTAGTAAAACAAGAAAATTGCATTATACAAACACTGTTTATCTTGCGGAGGACATTAAAAACACATCTTTACATCCTTTTACCCTTTCCGCAAAATAAATTCTATCAGACTTAGTAATATTATGGCTTTTGAGACTAGGTATTACCATGCTAATTCATAACAAAGCCGATATCTAATTCGTCACTGAATTCCCATGTTTATTGGGACACCCTGTACTTACCCGAATTCGCCCCCCCTCTTAAATTCTCTATTTCCGTAAAATAAATTCTATCAGACTTAGTAATATTATGGCTTTTGAGACTAGTTATTACCATGCTAATTCATAACAAAGCCGATATCTAATTCGTCACTGAATTCCCATGTTTATTGGGACACCCTGTACTTACCCGAATTCGCCCCCCCTCTTAAATTCTCTAGTTGCGCCCAAGATTCTACATTCTAATAAACGTTTCAAACAAACCAAAAGATGTCTTAAATAATCATCTTACAGAGTGTAAAAATCAAACTTGTTTAGAATACAATTTTAAACTCTTGTCTTTTGAAAGTAAACTTTGTTGCGTAAATTTTGCTAATCTCACTTTACAATTTGATATTTGCTTTATGACAACATCAAATTTCGTAAATATCGTCTTCCTGTACCACATTATTATGGGGGTTTCTGTGTATACGTGTGTGTGTATAATCTCCTAAATGAAAAAGACATGTATAACAAATGTGAAGGTTTAAAAAACTCATAAAATCAAGTTAAAAATTGTGCCCCAAACAAGAAGCAATTTATATTGACATGCATAGCTCTAAAAATAAACAAATGTCTTGTA
This sequence comes from Eurytemora carolleeae, assembly GCF_000591075.1. NCBI lineage: Eukaryota > Metazoa > Arthropoda > Copepoda > Calanoida > Temoridae > Eurytemora > Eurytemora carolleeae. The sequence continues at coordinate 55,117 of NW_019402161.1, forward strand.
AAATTTATTTAATCTCTACTTTAAGGTATTGTTAGCGAAAAATTAAAGGGGGTATAGGCTTACTTCGAACAATATTCGATGGTGATTGATACTAATCTTACTTTTATCTGTTGCGTCTATAAGGAGAAAATTGTTAAAAACGACTCATGCCGCAGAACGTAGCGTCCATACAAATTTTGAAAGTTACAATATTCGTAAAAAATCAATTTATTTCCAATTAAATTATTCGGATATTAAAACCTATAATCATCGATTATTTTACGACGCATTCGTATATATATAGTTAATATTTCATAATTAGAAAAAAAGTTTTAAAATTAAAATTACAACTTGTTTTCACGACTGGCGCTGAATTTTCGAACATTCCTTGAAAATAGGAATTTAAATTATCAAAAGTAACTCTCAGATCACTCGCAAACACTCCCTTTAAGCTCGTGCTGCAACTGCCATTTACTCTTATTTTATTAAAAGATTAATAAGTTTCAGTTAAATAAAGCTGATAGTTGATATAAATATTATTGATAAAGAGGGAACATACATATGAATGTCTTGTTTTATTTTAAAGATATATATTATATATAATGTTTATCTTTTTTTTGAGGAATGCAGAAATTAAAGAATTTTTTTGATTAAGTTTTACAAAAGTGTTTTTACTCTGTAAGGTTCCCCTTTATATAGCGTGCATACCATGTTATTTATTATTCATTTATCTATTATATAGAATACCGAAAAGGAAAGTAAAAAAATATAATAAAATTAGGTTGCATGTAGATTGTAGAGCCAATTGCGTAGTTGGCTTCTGCGTCACAAAAAAAAAATATGAATTACCAGTGTCTTATCTCAATTATTTCTAGGTCTTTTTTAGTTAATTCTTTTTTTAAAGTTTCTGATACAAAGGCTACAGGCACGGGCAGCCGTAGTACATTTGAATATCCGAGCCGGGTCAACCTTTCCAGTCCCAGTTTGTACTGTACCTAGCTCTATGGGCAGGACTAGCCGGTGCAACAAGGTTGACGTGGTCACACTTTATGCTTCAAAATCAAATAGGTTAAATTTACTTTTACCAAAGGGGCAGAGGTGTGTGCAGGATGTGATTTGTACGTGTTAAGCTTGGTTTTAGGGGGTTTCAGGTTAAAATTACACCTGGGTTAAGCTAAAGGGGGGATCGGGAATCCAATAAATTCAAAAGTTTAATTAGATAAATAGAAATAAATAGTAAAGGAAGTAAGTGTAAAGATAATGGTACTTTTAAAAATATAATTATTTAGCAGTCCTAAACTGGAGTTTTTAATGAATTCTAGCTTTCTATCAGTTTGAAATTTCAAAGGTTTATACCATCAGGTTGAAAAAAAAGTCCTGTGAAAAGTTTCTGTAAAATATTTGTGTTTTGAGACACCCTGTATATATAGTTGGGGGGCTCCCACCGGCTCACGGGACGGAGGAGAGCTGAGCTACAGTTAGAGATCCACCAGGTTGGGAGAAAGACCCGGAGCTAAATCCAACCCGTCCCAGCTCTAGGTCTCATTAGAACACCGGCATTTTGGACAAACCCGGCAAAGTGAATTCTAAAAGTTAACAAGTCAAATAAAAATGTTCTTGTTGTTGATAAAAGTTACTTAATGCATGTGCTAATACTGAAAGTGCTATTCTAAACAACTAGAAACCATTATAAAATTTTAAACATTTAAATGTTGTCAACTATTGAAATTCAGCTCTGATTGTTGAAAACTGTTGTTGGCAAACGTTTTTTTGTTGAATCAATCTTCGATATTTTAAGTGAGGGTCCAAAAAATAATTTTATTATAATTCTTAGGATTAGATTTATGTTGAAAATGAGGGTTAAACTGTGGTGAAATTTTGATTAAAATGCTCAAACCCACCTTGCACCAGTTTTTCTTAGTTAATTTTTATAAACTGCTGAGAATTTTTTAAACTTTCAAACTCATTTCATATTTCGTTTTTTTTTGTAAATCAAATCAAATCAACTAGTTTTAAAAGTTTTTAAAGCGTTAAAAATTGTTTGAATTTAGTTTAATAATCGGGTTCATCAAATCAATTAAAGGGTTCAGCTTCAGTTGAGAAACTTTTTATATTTTAAAGATTTTATTTCTATAAAAGCATATATTTTGAAAACAGTTTTGGCTTCTACCGATGAAATTATGTTATTTTCATATTATCCTTATTACGAAATTGCATCATCATACAAAAAGATTTTTCTTAGCAAAAGCATTGAGGAAAAAAGAATTTTTAAAGTCATAGAGAGATTGATTAAAAATCATACAGTCCTTTTAAAACTATGATTTGCGCAGTCATCCTTTATATTACGTATATATTTCAGACATGATCTGAGATTGCTTTTTTAACCTTTTCTTATATTTCATAAAGGAACTTGATCTAAAAACGTGAAATATAATGCGTCAGTGTACAAAGGAGGGTGTTAAACATATTATACGTCACGATTTTTGAAATATTATAATTTGGTCTCGATTATTGAAATATTCTAATTTGGTCACGATTTTTGAAATATTATAATTTGGTCACGATTTTTGAAATATTATAATTTGGTCACGATTTTTGAAATATTCTAATTTGGTCTCGATTATTGAAATATTCTAATTTGGTCACGATTTTTGAAACATTATAATTTGGTCACGATTTTTGAAATATTATGATTTGGTCACGATTTTTGAAATATTAAAATTTGGTCACGATTTTTGAAATATAATAATTTGGTCACGCTTTTTGAAATATAATAATTTGGTCACGATTTTTGAAAAATTATAATTTGGTCTCGATTATTGAAATATTATAATCTGGTTATAATGTTTGAAATATTATAATTTGGTCACGATTTTTGAAATATTATAATTTGGTCACGATTTTTGAAATATTATAATTTGGTCTCGATTTTTGAAATATTATAATTTGGTCACGATTTTTGAAATATTAAAATTTGGTCACGATTTTTGAAATATTATAATTTGGTCACGANCTATCTAGAGGTCAATTTAAACTTGTTTTGTTGTATAAATGTATCGTTTTAATAGAAAATTTTACCTACGTAATTGCACGGTAAGATTTCTGCAGATTGTGGTCTAAAAAAATTTCGAAATGTTTAGAAAAAAGAGCTATTCAAAATTATCAACTAAGCCTTTTTAACAATTATAATTTTTCCGGCCATTTTTTTTGAAAAAAAAACTTCCTGGTGTGCTTTACATTTTTTTTTGGACAGCTTGTAGATTATAGCATTGATGAACGGCTGGAGGAGCGTGAAACTGCAAAAATCAAAATCGCCAAAAGGGCCTCACGCTAAACACTCCTAATCTATTCAACTTTCAAATTATTCTATTCGTGTAACAATTCCACGAACCACTTGTCATGGATTTAAGTTTTTCGTAAAAAACGTGACATAAAAGTAAAATTTCTGTTCTGCAGATTATGTTTCATAATATTTTAACGATTTTCGAAAATTTCTAGGGAGAGAAAATATTATTTTTTGCTTGACATTTTTGTTTGGTAAAAAGCAGATGAGCCAGAATNTGCAAATAGATGCAAATAATTCTAGTTCTTTAAAATTTCCTGAAGATTTAAGGATTGGTAAAGTAAACTCCATATTTTTTTTGGCTAACAAATTTTAGAAAAAAAAGTTTTTGTTGTATATTCAGAGAGTTTCATATTTTTGACAAAATATCATTTTGTGCAAAAAGATATTGCACAGTATGGAAGGGGGTGTGTATGGGGGTGAGGGGGTCAATCTCTATTAACAAAGTTTACAAGTCTACATACTCCTAGATGGTTTCACGTTTACTAAAGCAGTAATATGCACGTATTTATTAATAAAATACACAGTCACATCCTTCCCACTTTAAGAATGCAGGGGG
>NW_019402161.1:59235-96735 GCF_000591075.1 Eurytemora carolleeae
TGAAAGACGTGGAGAGGGGCAGGTAAGTGTCAGAGGAGGGTGGAGAGGGACGGGTAAGTGTAAGAGGGGGGGAATTATTTTACTTTATTCCTTATTACTGTAAAAATACATCCTTCCTCCGAGCACTGTCTAATTAGCGTCTTGTCCAGGGTGACTCAAGAAAAGTAATTAAATTTAAACTTTTTAGTTTTTAAATATAAAGGGGTTTGGAGAAGGGGAGGTGGGAGGAGGGAGGAATAATTTTTTATGAAAAAAAGTTGTAAGTTTTGGAATATTTTATTTTTAGCCTTTTTTTTGGGACACCCTTTGGTTGCCCCGGGACTGGGAATTCCACTGCTCTCATTACTTTCTAAACTGAAGAAACAAGAACACTAAAAAGTCAAAATATATTTTTTCTGACATGTTTTTGTCAGTTTTTAAATATTTATTTCGATTCAAACGTTTAAAAAGCTGAAAAACAAAACCCTTCATCCAAAATGTTTTTAAAGAGAATGAAAACGAAATATCAAGATTTCTGATTGACAATGGTAAATTTTTGTTTTTATGATTCAACCTAGACTCTCAACCTTTGATATTTCAAACTTAAATTATTTATAAGTTCTACGACATGGGTTGGAAAAATATAGCGGTTAGAAAATAAGAGTTTGTGACAAAGAAGATTCATTCTGAACTCATTCATTTCCGGTCGATTCATCCTTCTCCGTTCCATTCATTCTGAACTCATTCATTTCCGGTCGATTCATCCTTCTCCGCTCCATTCATTCTGAACTCATTCATTTCCGGTCAATTCATTCTAAACTCATTCATATTTGGTCGATTCATTCATTTTCGGTCGATTCATTCTGAACTCATTAATTTTTTGGCAACAAATTATGCAAAAACACAGAAAGACAATTATATTTTTGCATTGTTTAAGTAATTCTTCTTAAAGGAACTGTAAACGTAATTCAAATTGACCTTCAATTCCAATTATAGAATGGCATGTCAGGTTCACAAGGATACCCTTTATATTTTTGTCAGATTAAGTAGGAAGGAGATTTTTCTTCATTTTTGCAAAGTTAAATAAAGGATTTCGTTTTCAATCTCTTGGTATAAAGTATTTTTCATTTGAAAATTAAACTTTGAATTAACTATGTTTTCTTTTTATGTAGTTATTTTCGTCTGAAGATTTAGAATCAATTCATTTTTATTTTTAAAAATAATATTATTTTTAACTTTTAAAAATTCTTTGTTTTAGTTTTTTGTAAAATGTTTTATTCAGTAAAAAGTAAAATGTCACGGTCCTCTGAGTTTTTGATAAATATTTTAGAAAACCTTTCCCACTTTTTCATCAATCTATATTAAATGTCACAAACAATGTCTAAAGTATAATATTTTTAATTTTTAAAAACTTTTTTTATTCAAACAGAAAATTTTAATGTTTTCAGCTTTTTATTTTTTTTATTTTGTGCCGGAAGAGTTGAAAGTTTTTAAGATTGAGTGTAATCAATGTCTCATTAATATTAAAAAGACTTGATGAAAGACAGAAAAAGAAGGAAAGCTGCCATTTTCACAAGTGTTCTCCCCCCCCCCACATCCCTTACCCTTATGCCCGTACCCCCCTCCCCTTGGCANGGGGGGGGGGGGCATATACATTGATTTTACTCAAAAATATATTTTTTTTCATTTTAAAATGTAATTTCCAAAATTTTGTTTGATTTTTTCTTGTATGTTGATGTCAAGTTATGATTAGATGAGATTTATCAAATCTTAAACTACTCTAAACTAAGATTTTCTCATCTCTTGGCAACCTTTTGTAAATTCAACTTGGAAAATTTGACATAAAAGGTCTACGACATCAAGATGCAAAAAAAGTGGTGGAAAAATGCAGTATTCTGCATGACATGAGTTATTTTGTCCAAATAAACTTTTTTTAGACACTCAATATTAGATTAACTTCAAGGATCTTATATCATAGAACTGAACTTTGCATAATAATATTTGTATAATGTATGGTGATTGTAAAAAAGCTAATTTCCTCCCCTATTTTTTCAGATTAGGTGTTGACATTTAGTTTGTTTTATTTGTTTATCATATAAAACATAATAAAGTTTATTGGAAGTAAACATATTTTCAAACTGCATTGTAACAAGCAATAAATCTAACGTTTAGTAAACTTGACACTTTTATCAATAGACGGGATCAATTTTTCGATATGTCTCCGTCTATCAGTCTGACTAAAAATATCTCTGTCCATTTTTCTGTCCTTCAGTTATCTATATGTCTATATTTCTTAAAACTTTGCAAGTTTTACCAATTTTAAATAAATCTTTTCTTAAAAAGAATTCTAATCTAATAATGTCGACTGTAACTTAAAGGTCCCAAAGAATTTATTAGGAAAAATTAATTTCAGAAATATACCTAAAAAAGACGTAAAAGACCTCTAATAGGTCCCAACTATAAGAATGTGTAAGATTATCCTAATTTCAGAAATATACTTAAAAAAGACTTTGAAAGACCTCTAAAAGGTCCCAACTATAAGAATGTATAAGATTATTCCAATTTCAGAAATATACCTAAAAAAGACTTAAAAGACCTCTAAAAGGTCCCAACTATAAGAATGTAAAAGATTATCCTAATTTTAGAAATATACCTAAAAAGACTTAAAATACCTCTAAAAGGTCCCAACTATAAGAATATATAAGACTTTCCTAATTACAGAAATATACCTAAAAAGGACTTTGAAAGACCTCTAAAAGGTCCCAACCATAAGAATGTATAAGATTATCCTAATTTCAGAAATAAACCTAAAAAAAAGACTTTGAAAGACCTCTAAAAGGTCCCAACTATAAGAATGTATAAGATTATCCTAATTTCAGAAATAAACCTAAAACAAAGACTTTGAAAGACCTCTAAAAGGTCCCAACTATAAGAATGTGTAAGATTATCCTAATTTCAGAAATAAACCTAAAAAAAGACTTTGAAAGACCTCTAAAAGGTCCCAACTATAAGAATGTATAAGATTATCCTAATTTCAGAAATAAACCTAAAACAAAGACTTTGAAAGACCTCTAAAAGGTCCCAACTATAAGAATGTATAAGATTATCCTAATTTCAGAAATAAACCTAAAAAAAGACTTTGAAAGACCTCTAAAAGGTCCCAACTATTAGAATGTATAAGATTATCCTAATTTCAGAAATAAACCTAAAAAAAAAAGACTTTGAAAGGCCTCTAAAAGGTCCCAACCATACGAATGTATAAGATTATCCTAATTTCAGAAATAAACCTTAAAAAAAGACTTTGAAAGACCTCTAAAAGGTCCCAACTATAAGAATGCAGGAAGGAATGACTTGCAGGAGGCAATGCAAGTAGTATGGGCTGGAAAATGCTAGGAAAACAAAAACATTCAAAAACTTTTTTTTTTAATTTCTTGAAAAAAATCAAAATAAATTTTTTAAAAATTTGGGAACCGGACCTATTTTGGTAAATTAATTTATAATTTCAACATTTCTTTCAATACTTCTTTGATAAATCTTTAAAAATTTTGTTCATCAAAAGTGTACTCTTAGGTTTAGTCAGGGTTTAAACGTGCATATTTAAAGAAACCAGTTTTTAAATCGCCGCAAAAAAACTTTTAATAGTGACTATTTTGAATGTGTTCTCTACTACTAGTCTCCTATCTATGGGGGGTTCGGGACCAGTATAGTCCTCACATGGACGAACCCAAGTACAACAAGGACGAGTCCATCTACTCCATCGTCCATCCCCCCTACTCCAGGAGTCCCTATAGGAGTCCCTACAAGGTGCCTGGATACAGGATGAACCAGAAAAATGGCCCAGGCTGCAGAGTGTATCAGAAAACAAGTCCAAATTATCGGCCAGGGTCGCCGGCTTTCAGGAGAAAAGGACGATTAAAAAAGCAGGGGTAATTATTTAAAGAAATTTAAATATTAAAAGTCTTTTCTTTATTTTTAAATAAACCGAAATTTAAAAAAAAAATTTGTTTTCAAAATTGAAATCGCCATAGTTTTTATATTTGTTAATATTCTGAAATCCCCAGTTCCTCCTCCCCCCCCCCAACTTCCAGATATTTTCAAGCTCGTTTGTAATCATCCATGTTTAACCTTTATATGTTACTAATCTCGGAGAAATGTTTAAATAACTTTAGAAAATCTGACATTAAAAAATATTTAAAAACAACTCTAAGGAATTTTCCAGAAATATTAGTGAAACATTATTTACTTCAGTCTGTTTGTTTGTTTGTATCCAATAAACGTCAAAACGGCTGAAACGATCAGGCCCAAATTTTTTGTGGGACCTCACGTGGCCCCAGGAAAGGTTTATGGCCAATCAGACTTTAAATATGTAATCTTGAGATATTTTTATCTTAAATTATTTAATTTTGTAAAATTTTGAAAATGCGCGAAAAAATATTATGAAATCCGCAAATTTTTAAAAAAGAAATTTTTTGTACTGTACAAAGAGAAGATGCTCACAGATAAATCCACAGTTAAAATTTAAAAAAGAAGATGGGCGCGAAGCGCCCTAAAAGCCTAGTTATTTTTGGTTCAATTGCAGTGAACCAAAAATTTGAACTTTACAGTTATTTAAGAAATATGAAACCAATGAAAAGATTAAAAAACAAACTAAACATGGCAATATTAAGTTGATAATAGTATTTTTCAAAACCTGTTCTTTTCTTCCACATTTGTTCAGTCTCCAATGTCAAATGTAATGTCGGGGTTCAGAAACATATGTTTTGTAAAAAATAACTTACATGTTAACCTTCAAACCTAAGATTTATCGGTAATTTCTCCCTTACTCCAACCCCTCCTGGAGACATGGTTCTAGGGTTCATTATTTATCCTTGCTCAGCTGTAAACTAGACATGAAGCACACGTTTATCCTCTTATACTTTCATCCTTTCATTCTTTCATTCTTTCATCCTTTCATTCTTTCATCCTTTCATCCTACCATCCTTTCATCCTTTCATTCTTTCATCCTTTCCTTTCATCCTTTTATCTTACATTCTTTCATTCTTTCATTCTTTACTTTCATCAATTTTCCTTTCATTTTTTCATCCTTTCATTTTTTCATCCTTTCATCCTTTGTTCTATTCATTCTTTTATGCTTTCATCCTTTCTTCCTTTTATACTCATCCTTTCATTCTTTTTTATTGTCAAGAATTGTTAATCATTCTTGTTTTCTTATTTCAGGTCTGTTTCTCCGAACCATTTCTCCGGATCCCGTATTAAACCCTCCGGAGAAGTGAAACCCCGAGGTATTCCTGTACGAACTAGAACCCGTCCTAGCTCCGGGTCTGCCGGAGACACCACTCCTCGAAGCTCATCTAGTAAGGAGAGTACTCCTAGCCCTGTTCACAGTCCCAGGTCCTCCATCTACGGAGAGTTCTCAAAAATCCCAATCAGTAAGAGCCAAGAGGATCTAATAAAAAGCGTTCATTTGCGAAGTTTTGAGGGATCACGTGGTCTTCCTAGGTCCCAGAGCAGTACTCTAAAACCCCCGGAGATATATTCCAGCTCCTCCTCCTCCCGTCTAGCCAACTCCGTTGAAGTTCTAAGTTCGTTGGATTCCTCAGATCTAGTTTCAAGAAGGAAACCCTCTCCGGGCAGTAAACTTGGACAGTCCTTCACTTCAATCCGTCCTGCTCAGGGTGCTAATCCAAGCTCTGCTCAGGGTTCTAAACCAAGCACTGCTGGGTCCAGGATTCCTCCTCCGGCCTCCAGGAGTTTAAATAGATCCTTACCAACCTCAAATATCAGGTCTTCGTCCTCTCCCCGACTACCGAGGACGGTAGAGAGGACAGGGAAAACAGAGTCGAGGCTGAGAACTCCGTCTCAGGGTTCAAATACAGCTAGGACAGTTAATCCTTCTCCAGGTACACTCAACAGTCCCAGGAAACATGATCAAAGTGAAACAATGATTGGTCAAGGGATTAATTCCAGGTATTATTATTATTATTATNTGTACTTAGTTAATCAAGAAAATTGCAGTTTACAAACAGAGTAAACTTGTCCGTCTTCACTGTTCATCATTATATATATATTTCAGTTTGCACCGGGAAACGTTTAGTAAATCCAACACTAAACGGAAGCTGCTGAAAACGGAAGCAGAAAAAGTTTTAAAAGATCAACTTTCGCGGGGTAAAATCCCCCCTAGGGCTAAATTCCGTGCAGACGATGAAATCAGTATAGGGGAACCCGAGTACAGAGTTATCCCAATCCATAAAGAGGAAAGTGAATCGTGTAGTAAGGAGTCAAAAACATCTCCCGTCCTGGGAGACGTTGCCAAGTCGGGAGACAGTACCGGAGACACCGAACCCTCGGACGGACGGAGGAATTCAATCCCGACTCCGAACCGAGCCAGTAAGAGCGCTAGCCTGGATAATTATTATAAACCAGAAATCCATTCTCCGAAACCACACAAGCTGCCGAGTGGGAAGGGTTCGAGTTCAAGTTTTTTCTCCAGGTTGTCCAGTTTAAGGGTTAGTTTGAACGGACGGAGATCTCCGGGTATAATTACACCACACACCACTAGTAGTGATACGGGATTCTTTCAAGGTAACTTGTTGAACTGAATTATAGAGTTGCACGTCAGATTAACAACAGTACGCTTTTAACAATATTTAATCGGCTTCATATGTCCGCAAATATCTTAAATGGAGAAACTGTAATTAAATATTATTATTTTCAAGATTGAAAAACAAGGATATTTCTATCATATTGTTCTGACAAATGTTTTTCTCTATCAAAAAAATTAATGGTTTGTGGAATTCCCTAAAAGTCTGATTTTCTTTTATTTTATTCAAGGTTTGTATAAATGAAAAGAAAAACATTATGTCGAACGATTAGCAAAGAAACCATTAAAGGAACTGTACGCGCAATTTTAATTGACCCTCCATTGCTTACCAGTCTGATCAAGTTAAAAAACGTTATCTTCGGCGGACCACATTGTAGATCAGATTAACGTTTCAAACTCAAGGGTACCGTTTTAAATTTGACATGCCCTCTTCTGTTTTAATGGACGGTCACTGGAGAATTCAATGACAGTCTCTTTAATTCTCCTTAGGGCCGTCAGTTAAGGATCAGTCTAGTTGTGGGTATAACCCTGCATACTTATGTTTTTGATAAATTGATAAATTGATAAATTGATAAATTAATATTGTTCAGGTATCTCAACAAAATCTAAGTACTGTCTTTCTTCATATGAAATCCGCCACAGTAATTATCTTATAACCCCGCCGTTAGTGAAGCTTGCTAAACCGCCGAAGCGCAAACGTCCCCGGCTTCTCCCGTTGGCGTCGGGACTGAAACGTAGTTTAAGTTTCAACGATGCCCAGCTAATCGCCCAGGCGGTAACAGAAGGCGATTGTAAACTCCTGGAAGACCTTTACCCGTTCTTCCCTCAATCCGATAACATTTATACCGTGATTAAACCAGTGAAAGAAATCGATATGATGGTGAAACCGGTTTTCGGCGGGGAGGCAGAGCGATGGCGGGCTGGTCGGCGGGTATCGGCGGGTCGAACGAGCGCTCAGAATGTTTCTACACTTATCATTGGGAAAGAAAAAGTTCATGGTAAGAAATTCATTTTTGACATAAAAATTATAAAATCCGTTATTTCACTTCTATAAATCTCTAAACAGGGGGGGGGTATACTTTTGCACCCCTCTAGTACTAACATACTAACATACTTGATAAGTAGATATATTATGGTTTGTTGTCACTACACTTTTAACATCTTTTTCTTAGTATTTCTTATGTTATCAATAGATTTATATTCCTTGTGTATTTTTTTCAATGTTTTATAACAACTTAGAGGGGCATTGAATTTTTTAAAAGTTTTGAATTCTATAAGACTTCTTTATTAATTCTTTATAAAACATATGAAAATGCTGGAGGGGGANCTTATACCACCCTGTAGTTGTCTGTCACACCATATCTCTTATACCACCCTGTAGTTGTCTGTCACACCATATCTCTTATACCACCCTGTAGTTGTCTGTCACACCATATCTCTTATACCACCCTGTAGTTGTCTGTCACACCATATCTCTTATACCACCCTGTAGTTGTCTGTCACACCATATCTCTTATACCACCCTGTAGTTGTCTGTCACACCATATCTCTTATACCACCCTGTAGTTGTCTGTCACACCATATCTCTTATACCACCCTGTAGTTGTCTGTCACACCATATCTCTTATACCACCCTGTAGTTGTGTGTCACACCATATCTCTTATACCACCCTGTAGTTGTGTGTCACACCATATCTCTTATATACGCCCGTGGAATTTTGGAGAAAAAATAAAGTTTTGTAAAAAAATTTGTGTTGCCCATGTTTTCCCTGGGGTTACCTAAAATTTTTTTGCCAATTTGGTCATTTGGCAAGCTATAACTAGCGTATATAGAAATATATATTAATATAAATGAACAAAAACTCTCCTATATACTCTGTTTATAATATATATAATACTTTCGAACCTATTCTCACACCCAATTTACGTTTTTTTTTGAGGGGGGGGGGAAACATGACTCAAAAGTTTATGATTCATTTTCAAATAGAGATTTAGGCCAAAGCATCATTTATTTGGTGAGAGAAAAGAATTTTTTTTTTTCATTCTAAGCGAAAAAGTTTTAAATGATGAATAAAAAGCTTAAATGTCCTTTTTTTCCTCTCAAAAAAAATTGGGGAGGGGGGAGTGCATGATAACTTTAGAATATATGTCCTTGAGCGTGTTTCTCCGATATTGAATGAGAATTGAGGTTATTTACGTTAACCTTATCCATCTCTAGCACTAGCCTGGATTAATCCGTCTCGTCCTGTTTCATTATTTTTAATTAGGATTTTATTAATTAAACACATTAATTACCCCCCCCCCCCCAGCACACAAGGAAGTCAAATAAAAACAAACATGATTGTTTTGAAGAGATAAAAACAACAGCTAACTTGACAAAATCAAATTTCTGATCCAGCTTTATCTCCTTTGCCTACGGCCTTTGCCATTTCAGACTATAAATTCTAGTAGATCAAACAGTTTAAAATGTCAAAGGTTACCATATTCAGGTTGCAAAGATATAGGGATTCGCAAGTTAGAAAATTAGAATTTGTGGCGAGTATTCAGTTTGTGCTCAGCTCAAACTTGGGTGAAGCTTGTAAATTTATTATTTCTTATTCTTGATGAGTATTTGTTATGCTCTAGTTAAACAAATGTAACTTGAACCTTTGGTTTAATAATTCATTAATTCATTCCAGGATTTCTTACAATATAACTAAACAACTTAATAAAGGGGGGGGGGGGGGGGGGTATTTTTAGAATCAAAAGGATCGTAACAAAGATTTTTCACAATTTTGATCTTCTTTAATCTAAAGGAATTTTTCTTCCAAATTAACTTATTTATTTATAAATTTGTTTAAAGAATATTTTAATCATTTTATATAGTGGCATAATTCACTGTAAATACAAATTATAAAATTATAAAAAAACGAATTCTGAAGTTTAGAGTTTTTGGAGTCAGACATTTTTAGTAGATATGTTTAATATCATGAAAAAAAAATCTGTTTAAAATTCGGGACCTACTGTTTTTTTAGACACACCTTATGTTTGATATTATTTTAGGAGTATATGTTATTACATACTGTTATTAGACCTTGAATATGTTTAAAATAAATAGCAACAAATCATCATTTACCCTATATACGTTCTGTAATAACATCATTATTTGAAAATTTTTGCAGTTAAACGGACTTTTATTATTATAGGTAACAATATAGATACAAATATACAAAAATTAAAACAAACATCTACATATTATAATTGTAATTTAATTTTTTGGAAAAACTCATTTTTAATTTTCATTTTTTATTTACGCAAAATAAAAAATGGCCGAAAACAACATGGCGTTTGCTTCATCACGTTTCAATTTGCGGTCAAACATATTTGAATTATTTAAAGGAGAGACGAAATTGCATAAAAGGGTGAAGATATATTATGAAAGGGAGTGACCGGCTATGTAAGGTAGTTGAACTGAGTATGCAGTGTTGTGGAAAACTTCTTTCGGAATCATTTGAGACATGTAAAACTTTTTAAAGATCTGTAAATCCTGCGTTTGAGCGCAAATTCGACGTTCAAAACTCCTACTTTGGGGGTGGATACGTTATCAGAATTAGTTTTTTTTTTTTAACTATTAACGACATCGAAAAATAAAGTAAAAATTTTACAGTAATCTAATTAGATGGTTAGGAACATATTTCTCGAAAGAAATTTGTCAATAAATCAATGCTAAAATCGATTATTTCGTTTTCATTATTATATTGAATTTCTTATCTTCTTTGAATTTATTCGCAGATTTATTCAAATTCTTCAAATGTCGTCTTTTCAATAATAATTCTAGAAAATCTGCGAAAATATTTTGAATAATGAGAAAATAGAAACTAATAATTGAACAAGATTAATTATTTTCGATGAAAGGATTAATATTTATTTTCTCAACATGTTCCTAAACATGACGTCTGTAGTAATTTAATAATTTAAAAAAAAACTAATTCTGAAAACGTATCCACCCCCAAAGTAGGAGTTTTGAACGTCGAATTTGCACTCAAACTCAGGATTTACTGATCTTTAAAAAGTGTTATATGTATCAAATGAATCCGAAAGAAGTTTTCCACAAAACTGCATACTCAGTTCAACTAACCTTACATAGCCGGTCACTCCCTTTAAGAGAAAATATTGTGGAATAAGGAGGGATTTAAACTTTCTTGTATATGAGGAGAAAATATTAGAAAGCAAAATGTTTATTCATCCCTGCCGTTTTATTTGAAACATAAACTTTGGAATGTGTAGCTTAAAGTTTGCAATCTTAAACCCGGTTTTAAGTAGAGAATTCTTAACTTAAGTCCAGAAGCATCTGTACTTAAACTCTGTATTTACAGCTTAATTTCTCGACTCAGTAAAGATTTGAAGCTTGTGCATTTTATGATGAGGGAATTGGTAAAAAGTATATTTTTCACGGAGATTTTGAGTTTCTAATATTTCTGTATTTCACAGGGGATGATGGGATACGGGTTATGGGGTCATCTGTCACTTTCTTTTTCATACAATTGTTTAGTATTTTTTTTTTTATAATCAGTGAATTATATTTTTGTAAAATCAAATATATTTCAAAGCCGTAAGTATTGTTTTGAAACACTATCGATTTTTACCAAAAAGATAAAATTAAATGTATGTTAGCAAAGTGTTGTCAAGTATGGTTGAATAAGCCTGCCCCCAGATATTTACAAAATCAAATTTCTGATCCAGCTTTATCTCCTTTGCCTACGGCCTTTGCCATTTCAGACTATAAATTCTAGTAGATCAAACAGTTTAAAATGTCAAAGGTTNAAAAGTTCCCAAGATCTAAAGCTTAATTTTTTTGTCGACCTTACCTCTAGATTTTAAGTAAATCTACGAAAATATTTAGGAAAATCCGTGAGTACACAAAATTTGGATGTGTATATAGAACATATATACACCCTTACATATACGTAATATTATGCAAGCGTATTTATAATACAAAATTAAAAATATAAATAATGTTTTAAATCCTTTTTATTTACACTTCATATAACTTGTGCTAAGGAATTGAGTCTTTGCCAATTTCCTAATCTTCATATCTTTGCAACCTTATTGTGAAAACTTTTGATATTTCAAACTTAGATTATTTAATCTAACAAAATTCACTGTTTGAAATAACAAAGATTTACTACATTGGGTTGCAATGGGATTGTTAAGACTCAATTCCTTTGATACTGATGTAAATGGTTTTAATTTTAATGTTTCCTTCAACCCTAATAACACCCACCCACCCCCAAGAATAAGGTTAAGAATAATTGATATTTTTTGTAAGAATTCTTTCAAATTATCTATTTTAATGAAGTTCAAAAAAACAAATCCCAAATTTAGATAATTGACTATTTCCCCAAAAAAATGTTCTGTTTTCTTCAGAAAACTGCCTGAATTGACCAGTTTTAGGCCCAAATTAAGTTTAAATCTCTGGGAAGCCAGGGTGTTCCCAGAATAAACCCTAAATTTATTCTTTTAACTTCCCCTGTGGTTAAAATGTACAAGTAGAACTACTCCTACAGGGATTACTCTGTAATTCTATTCTAATCCTTGGGATTTTAAATCCCACAGCCAAAGCTTAGTTGAGTCAAGTTTAAGGGATTTTTAAAATCAAATATTGAAATGTTATTTTTTTCTAAGTGGGTGGGGGGGGTTAACGTTAAGAAATTTGCAAAAAAAAAAAAAGAAGGTGGGACAACAGATTATTTTAAAAGACAGCAAAATGTGATATAAGAGATAAAAAATAAATTGAGCATGCAGGGGGGGGGGGTTGAAAGGGGTTAAAGGTTTACACAGCATATCTATGAAAAAATCCTATTTTAAGAGTTTTGAAATATGTCAATCAGCATTTTCTTTGATATTTGTAGATACTGAAGACTGGAAGTCAACGTGTCAACGTTTTAAGATAACGGTGCAAGAAAAGTACATAAAAAGTCAAGGATATATGTTGTAAATCTAGGAGTATTTATTAACTTACAAAATAGAGATATTGGCTGCTTTTTTAGAACATTTTTGAAAAACTGAAAATTTTTAAATGGAAGGATTAAGTTAAACCCACTTTTCATTCTACACACACTAAAAGATTAACCTCTTTCTCATTGGTTAACACTTTAAGGATTTTAATCTGGAATTTCTATGTACTTCTCTTTAATTTCTATGTACTTCTCTTTAATTTCTATGTACTTCTCTTTAATTTCTCTGTACTTCTCTTTAATTTCTATGTACTTCTCTTTAATTTCTATGTACTTCTCTTTAATTTCTATGTTATCTCTTGAAACCTTTTTTACATACTATCAAATATGGGTTTCGAGTTATTTAAACTTGTTTTTTTTATATTTCTCCTCAGTTAAGCATAGTGTGGTGTCTAGGGAAGGGGGATATAACTAAAAAAATGTTTTTGACAAATTATTTGCACAACATATTCACAGTCGTCGTTGTATGTATCAATACATTTGAAGACTACTTTCGTTTTTAATTTTGATTTTTAACAAGCTTTTAAATAACATTGATTCTCATAAGCATGGAAACATATTAAAGCTATCAAATAACAGTTTTGTTTTGTTTACTTGTAACTAAACTTGTTTTTAAAAAAAAGGGTATTTAATAGTCAAAACTTGAATAAAAAGTTTTCTTCTTCATTGATCACTGTATCTTTAGTTATCTTGATATGTTGTTCATATTGAGCTTAATCTTAACAAAAACTCTCAGAATTTAACAAATTATCATTTTCAGAGGACGGACGATTCTCCGGAGAAGTGTCTACTCCGTCCCATCCTAGACTTGAGGTTCGGGTTCAAGTTTCAACTCCTTCTACTCCAAGTATAAACTTCTACTGCCCCCAGGAGCCTAGTCCTATAATCTCCCCCTGGGGTAGGACTAGTAGCTCATCCTTATCATCTAGAGCCAGTGCATCGTCCATAGCTGGGAGGACGAGCAGCGTGTCCTTAAACAACAGGACGAACAGTAGGACGAAAATACTAAGTCCTGTCATAACTAAACCGGACAATGTTGTCCTGGTGGAATGCAATGGTAATGGGATAACAGGCAATCATCCGTTCATTCAGCGAATCCAAAACCAGAGCAGTCGAGCCAACCAAACCCAACCAGTTATTCCTGTTTCTGCGTCCCAGCTCGGACCAAATTCTCAGCTGTCCATTTCCAGCTCCAGTAGGGAGTCAGACCTTGCTCCAAGCTCTAGTAGGGAATTGGAGTCGGGGACATACCGAACCTTAAACTTTGATCCATTCAGAAACGTTCTCAGTCTCGCGGACAGTAATATCAGTCAGGCCGAATCCATCCTCTCCTCCCTGGGTTGCGAGAGGTCTGGAGTTCGGTCGGATTCGGATTCAGATCCGTCCAGTCTAGGGCTCAGTTCGGATATTGAAACCAATATTCGTAAACTGGAGAAAACCCAGGCTAAGATTAACGCGGCGTTGGAAACCTTCAGAACTGTTCAAATTTCCTCAGCATCTCCGGGTCCTGGTTCTATCATTAGATCGGAGATATCCTCTCCACGACCCAGTGCTAATACGTTGGACAACGCAGAGCTATATATAGGATTCCCCAAGTCCCTGGGGAACAGACGGGAATCCCGGCATAGAGTAACCTACCCCCAGTCCAAGGCGGAGTTGAAAATAAACCAGAGAAAATTAAGTTATGAAATCTCTGCTCCGGAACCTGAAACTAAACCGAGAAAAACCAGCTTGTTCCGAAGACACTCCTTCAACCACAGCTATAAGGAGAAGGTTCAGCCTAGACACGGAGACCAACCTATCTCCGTTGGGTGGGGGGAGAGTGACTCCGAGTCTGCTCGAACCAGCGCAGTGTATGATGATTGCACGTTTAGTGACTCCGAAGGTAGTTTTTCTCCGTTGAAAAATCGAATTCGTGGATTACTCGGATCCTTTGGGAAAGGACGAAAAAAGCTAGTGAAATCACCGAAAAAGAAAGAACTGCCTTTGAGTATGAAAGATCCGGTTGAATCCAGTGATAGGACAGATTTGTCCGGCTCCCTTTCTATAGGACAGTTCACAGAACTGGTGAAAAGTCTGCCAGCAAATAATTTCTCAGCAAAATCCAATGATTCAACTCAATCTCCAGCTTTTCTAAGACCTAAGGTGAAAAGTGTAATTATATATTTGTACCATTATTATTATTATTATTATTATTCAGGTTCCAAAGCAGCATAGAGCTGTTGCTGCTAACAACAGCAATGACACATTCTCCAGTGTCTCCACCTGCCAAAGCTTCAATATCAGCTCAAACAGAAACAGTGTCATCAGCGCCCAGTCCGTCTCCTCCGAAAGTTTCGACAACAACTCCGCCTCCGATGAAAACGGCGCCTCCACCGGCTCTCCTCCAACCAACGTCAACGACGACCTAACCCCTGAACAGCGCCAACAGCGTAAACTGTTCTTTATAGCGCGGGAAATCATGAGTTCTGAGAGGGTGTATGTTGATGTTCTGAAAATTCTGAATACAGAATTCCGCGAGTTTGTCCAAAAAGCCCGCGCAGAGTCTAAATCCGGAATTCTTCCGGACCAGGACTTTGTGAAGCTGTTCAGCAACCTGCCAGAGCTGATGATGTTGAACGAGGACCTGCTCAGGGACTTCGAGACAAGGGTGGAGAACTGGAACACCATCAAGAAGATCGCCGACGTGATTGTGCGTAAGGGACCGTACCTGAAACTGTACACAGTTTATATTCGGGATTTTTCCGCGATGAATTTCCATTTTGAAGAATGCTGCTCTCGGTATCCAAAGTTTGGAAAGCTAGTCAAAGAATTTGAGAAGCTGCCCCGTTGTCAGCGCCTAAGGTAAATTTTCCAAGTTTCATATATTTCATATTTTGTACAATCATAATTATTTGAAAAATGTATATGTGAACTATAGTTTATTCTATTAAATGGTTAAACATTTTTTTTCACCGAAAAAAAATCCCAAATGAAATCTTAAATTTAGAATTTGAGAATGTTTTATCTTTTTGTTAATAATGTAAAGTTTTTATTTTAAATGTATGATTTTTTTAAAATGCAAAACAATTTATTAAGGAATTCTTTCTTTGTTGAAGAAAAAAATAGTTGGAAATTAAATCTTTGGAATTTTTTGAGATTTTAAAACAATGAATTTAATGGTAAAACAGACTCATGAACTTAAATAATAAAAGAGATATTTTCATTCTCAAAATAGGAACTGAAATTTTGCTGCATCTTTGCAACCTGATGGAGTAAACATTTGATATTTCAAACTTAGAACATGTGATTCAACAGAATTTATAGTTTGAATTATTAAAGGTTTAGACATCGTGTTGTAAAAATTTAAGGGTTTAGAATGTTTTTGTCAAAAACTCTGTTCCTTTGATTTCAAACCTTTTTTTTTCGTTTTCTTTTTTTGTTATTAAACCATAGATTAATAACAACACGGATAGAACACTAGATGAGTTGAAGCCCAAAGGAGTTCGGCTTAGGCAGCGTTGAATAACAAGACTTCGGAATTCTGCCACAGGGTTATTGTTAAATACGACATTAAGTGTTCTATCTGTGTTGTTAATCTATGGATTAAACGCATCTAGTGTTCTATCTGTATTGTTATTAATCTATGGATTAAACTCATCTAGTGTTCTATCTGTGTTGTTATTTATCTATGGATTAAACGCATCTAGTGTTCTATCTGTGTTGTTGTTAATCTATGGATTAAACGCAGCTAGTGTTCTATCTGTGTTGTTATTTATCTATGGATTAAACGCATCTAGTGCTCTATCTGTTTTGTTGTTAATCTATGGATTAAACGCATCTATTGTTCTATCTGTGTTGTTATTTATCTATGGATTCAACGCATCTAGTGTTCTATCTGTGTTGTTGTTAATCTATGGATTAAACGCATTTAGTGTTCTATCTGTGTTGTTGTTAATCTATGGATTGTATTTAGGTTGCAGCACTATATGTTAAAGCCTGTTCAACGACTGCCCCAATATCGTCTCCTTCTCGAGGATTATCTCAAACATTTAGATCCTGACAGCCCAGACTTCGACGATACCACCCAGGCTCTTCACATTGTCAGCGAGGCAGCAGAGCATGCAAACAACACTGTCAAGCAGGGGGTGAGTAAACATTTTCCGGGATTTAAAACTTAAGGGGGTGGTTTTATGAAGATTTTAAGATTTTTATAACATATTCTATAGTTTTTAAATCGACTGTAAACGTAATTATTTTAAAGGACCCTTTTTTATAAAGGGACATGTCCTGATTCACGAGCAGAAGGGTACATTTTATACCTTTATCTTTGTAAATTATTACAATTTTTTATTTTTGTCTCTACTGAAAAATCCGCAAGCTACTTTGATAGAGAAACCAGTATGGAAAGTAAAAAAATAATATCTTTATCATTTTTTCTCAGAAGGAATTGAAATGGTACCACATCGTGAATCCTCTTTAAATGGAGGGTCGTTTATAATTACATCTTAATACAGGGTAACAAAGGATGAGACTGTAAAGACGACCCAAAACTTTAAACATATGACGATTTGAAGCTTTATTTTTGGTTACTGCATTCAATTTTGTGTCTTGATGATTTAGGAGCTAATTAAGCACAGATATATTCCAGTTTTGACCAACAAGGAACAATGAAAGCAAGATAATGTACAATCCGTAAATTCGTCTCTGTAGTCTCATACTTTGTGGGTAACCCTGTACTTCAAAGAGAAACCCTGTACCTTAAAACTCGTTTTGTATTTCTTGGATAATTTATATTTATAGTTAAATAGTTAAAATTCAGATAGTTTTTTGGCAGAGAGATATTTTTTATGTTAAAAACAGGACCGTTGCTGCTACAAGTTTGCAAATGAAAATTAAAAAGTTTTATTATGAATTGTTCAATCAAATCCTCCTTTTGATTCTCGTCATGACATGTGAAACGAAATCCCTGTATGGAAAAGGGTTTAAGTTTTTCCAACCACTTATTTCTATGGTCGCTAATTGTTCAGGGCATTCCAAAAATAAAGGCACAAAAAAGCCAAGGTGGGTTTTAACTAAAACAAGTTTTGCGAAATTATTCAAAAGTCGTCTTTATATTTTTTTGGACAGCGTATAGGAGATTTTTCGAAAATGTTAATTATTTTGTGACACCCCATGAGACCGGGGAATCGTGACTAAATAATAGTTTGTTCGTTCGCACAAATCTCCGGGTTGGCATTCAGAGTTAAAGAAAACTGTGCAAGAAAATCCGCAAGCGGAAACTGTACAGTTTGCATTTTCGAGGATTTTTTGTCATGTAATCTATACATAAAAACCAGCATCATAACAGAATATTTTTAAGGATTGAATCTATAACTGCAGATGATACTAATTCCTTAATTTAAATTTCTATTTTTAAATCAGAAAAAAGTAGGCAGATATAGATAGATTTGGACAAACAACATTCATATATATGAATAGACAATAGACAGGAACCCAGATAGACAAATAGACAGGAACCCAGATAGACAAATAGACAGGAACCCAGATAGACAAATAGACAGGAACCCAGATAGACAAATAGNTCTATCTATCTATCTATCTATCTATCTATCTATCTATCTATCTATCTATCTATCTATCTATCTATCTATCTATCTATCTATCTATCTATCTATCTATCTATCTATCTATCTATCTATCTATCTATCTATCTATCTATCTATCTATCTATCTATCTATCTATCTATCTATCTATCTATCTATCTATCTATCTATCTATCTATCTATCTATCTATCTATCTATCTATCTATCTATCTATCTATCTATCTATCTATCTATCTATCTATCTATCTATCTATCTATCTATCTATCTATCTATCTATCTATCTATCTATCTATCTATCTATCTATCTATCTATCTATCTATCTATCTATCTATCTATCTATCTATCTATCTATCTATCTATCTATCTATCTATCTATCTATCTATCTATCTATCTATCTATCTATCTATCTATCTATCTATCTATCTATCTATCTATCTATCTATCTATCTATCTATCTATCTATCTATCTATCTATCTATCTATCTATCTATCTATCTATCTATCTATCTATCTATCTATCTATCTATCTATCTATCTATCTATCTATCTATCTATCTATCTATCTATCTATCTATCTATCTATCTATCTATCTATCTATCTATCTATCTATCTATCTATCTATCTATCTATCTATCTATCTATCTATCTATCTATCTATCTATCTATCTATCTATCTATTCTATCTATCTATCTATCTATCTATCTATCTATCTATCTATCTATCTATCTATCTATTATTCTATAATCTATCTATCTATCTATCTATCTATCTATCTAGGATAAGTTCCAGCGAATGCTAAAGTTGCAGAGCAGGGTGGGGGACTGGGAGCTGATTAAACCGGGTCGGGAGCTCGTCAAGGAAGGAGAACTGAGTAAAATATCTAGGAAAGGATTTGGACCCAGGTAAACAAATAAAACATTAAAATATCTTATTGTTTAAAACCCAAGCTTTATAAAATTATAAATCTTTAAATAAAGAAACTAATCAATCAAAAATGAAAAATGATAAGTAGCAAAGAATTAAAAATTGTAAGGTATTTAAAGAAAATTAGAACGTCGACTTTGCGCTCAAACCCAGTAATTATACATCATTAAAACGTTTTAAATGTCTCAAATTAATTCGAAAAAAATTCTCCACAATACCTACATTCTCAGTTCAGCTACCATACATTGCCGGTCACTCCCTTTAATATTTCAAATTGTGATCCGGAAGGATTCATAGTTTGAATAATCAAAGGTCTTAGACATGGGGGTTGCTAAAATTTAGGGGTTAGACGGGCAGAACTGAGTTTCTTTGTTTTAATAAAAACAATTTTATAAATATTTTTTTTTATTTAAAAATTATTTTTAGATATTTTATCCTTGTCTCTGACTGCCTGCTGTACACGAGCTACCAGGGGACCATGGCGGGGGATAACACCAGCTTGAAGGTCAGATTTCTCCATCTATCTATCTATCTATCTATCTATCTGTCTATCTATATATCTATCTGTCTATCTATCTATATGTCTGTCTATCTATATGTCTATCTATCTATCTATCTATCTGTTTATATGTCTATCTATCTATATATGTCTATCTATCTATATGGTTATCTATTCTATCTGTCTATCTATTTTATCTTTCTATTCGTCTATCTATCTAATTCATAAACATGATTCTAATATTGTATGTTACCCTCTGTTACTACCATCCCGCTGAGTACCCACCCTTTCCTTTATACTTTTTACCCCCTCCTTACCTTCTTCATGATTTATCATCATTGTTTTGTTTAAAATGTACACTGTACAGTGTACATCCATCTATTTATTTACTTATTCGCTTATAATGGGCCAACCTATCAAAACAACCAACTCTGGTTAGGCGGGTCCAAACTACATACAGTGAAACCCTTAATAACGAATACATCGAAAGAATTCATCAAATGTTGTATTCTTCACTTTCTGATAATGGAATGTTGCAGATATTTAGTTTTTTAATTAAATGATTATATGGAACTCTTTAAAACTGTTCCCGCATATTCATGGCCATTTATTTATTTTCGCAAATACTGAATTTTACGTAATATAGTATAAAACATATTAAAAATTGTCAAGACGACATTTGATAAATTCTTCCGATGTATTCGTTATTAAGGGTTTCACTGTAGTAAATTGTGATTTGTTGAAATATGAAATATCTATCTATCTATATACATATCTATCTGTCTATCTATCTATTCTTTCTGTCTGTTCGTCTATATATCTATCAATCTGTCTAAGTGCAGCATGTATTTATTTATCTATCAGGTGAGCTACTCCATCATGTTGAACCAGCTTACGGTGAACCTGCCCCCCTGCCAGGACAGGGAGTACAACACAGAGTTTTCTATTACCAGCAACGTTAGGAGTTGTACTCTGAGAGCAAAGTAAGTTAGAAATATGAAGTATTCAAATATTTAGAATAATTTCTTTATTGTAAATACTCATACAATTATTTTATTGAACATATTCAGATTAATAAAGATAATAATAATAATAATGATAATAATTATAATGAATTATTTGCTAGAGATGTAGCTGAGAGAAATGAATGGTTGGATGCCTTGAACACTGCTATAGAGGACTACAGGAGCAGGAAGGCGACATTTAACATCGGAGATACCATGTCCCTGGGGAGGGGAGAGGGAAAACTGGGAGAATCTGCCCCAGTCTGGATTCCAGACCAGAGGGTTACCATGTGTCAGGTAGGATGATTGCAATCATAATAATGATACAATAATGATTGCTATCACATGCTGGTTGAAAGCTTGGTAAAAATTTATATTTAAATCAAAGGTCGTCTTCATTGTTTTGATATACACTAGGGCGGTAGTATGTAGTATGTACAAAAATGATTTCTTTTCGCTCTTTTTTTTTGTTTTTAAATCACATTTATTCACTTGAAATCACATTTATTCACTTGAACTCACATTTATTCACTTTAAATCACATTTATTCACTTGAACTCACATTTATTTACTTGAACTAACATTTAATCACTTGAAATCACATTTATTTACTTGAAATCTCATTTATTCACTTGAAATCACATGTTTTCACTTGAAATCACATTTATTCACTTGAAATCACATTTATTCACTTAATATTACATTTATTCACTTGAAATCATGTTTTTTCACTTGAAATCATGTTTATTCACTTAAAATCACATTATATTATACAGATTTTAATCCAGGTCTGTGGTGGTGAATTTAACCTTGTAGTCCGACGTCATCACTGCCGTGCCTGTGGTAAGGTGGTGTGCACCAACTGTAGTAGGAACAAGGCACCCTTGAGATACAAGGGTTGGGAGCAGCACAGAGTTTGTGATACATGCTTCGACCATCTCGAGAAATGTAAGTAGAACTTCCATCAAACTTAAACTTAAAGGGATTGATTTCCATTTATAATTTGGAAGATGACGCCATTTTTCTAGCTTGAAAAATTGAACTGTTACAGCCAACGCACACCTGAAAATAATCAATTTTTAAAGAGAAAAACATGGAAATCATATTCATTCTTATCAGACAAAGCTTTTAAGGGTACATACACAGCTTTATATTGTAGAGGATGAAATCACTTTGAAGAGGATTATAAATACATAATGAATAACGATTGTATTGAAGGAGAGGAACATGAGTAGGTGTTC
Source organism: Eurytemora carolleeae (assembly GCF_000591075.1). NCBI lineage: Eukaryota > Metazoa > Arthropoda > Copepoda > Calanoida > Temoridae > Eurytemora > Eurytemora carolleeae. The sequence continues at coordinate 81,072 of NW_019402161.1, forward strand.
TCGGGTCCAGAATCCAACGCTACTAATTTGCGGATTTTATAATCTTCTTTCGGGGCTTTCATCCTTTTGGGTTATAAACTAAATCTAGAAGAGTTCGAACAGTCTTAACTAATTTGATAACACGGGGAAGTTTTCCTTTAAAGGTCTGCAAATGTAATATGTAATATGTAATATGTAATAAGAAGGTTAATTACAATTATAAAAGTTCATTTAAAGCTAAAACCATTAATACAATTCAACGAGTGGGTAAAAGTGGGTAAAAGTTGACACTTCTGTAATCCTGGATACACATTTTAGCTTAGATTAGATTAGCACAGTCAATTGCCAAAAGTATGAGTAATCTATAAGCAAGAAGAGGGGGAGGCAGAACATCAATAAAAACTGGGTTAAAGAAAGCAAATCATCTTTGTAGTTCTTCTTGCTCTATTCCTAAAGGGGGTTAGCAAAAAACTCAATTGATTTAAAAATAATGATTTTTAAATGAATCTTACAGAATTTTCCCCTCAAATTTAAATATGAAGCTAGTAAGCCAAGGTTAACATGAGATCATCATTAAAGGGAATGTAAGCCGTAATTTCAAGTGACCCTCCAAGCAAAGATAGCAATGTCCAATTCACATGATACCCTTTAAAACTTACTCTGACCAAGAATGAATTACACTTCGATGTTTATAAATTTGAAAACTGATATTTTTCAAAAGTGGTTTCTCCACGAAAGTGGTTTGCCCATTTATACATCACGAAACAATAAAGAAATTATCTAAGTTTAACACTTGTTAACCTTGATAAACGATAATATCTTCCACATTATTGATCAGATAAAGGTTTTAAGAGTATTGTTGTAAATTGCGCCACTCGACATTTCGCTTACAGTCCCTTTAAATATTTTCTATTTTCTCTATGTTAAGCTTTCATCAGTCCTAACATACACCTGGGAGAGGTGTTGAACTTACAACTTTAAAGAAAACACTATTATACACTCTCATTAATTTGTAAATATAAGCACTGAAGTTCAAAACATTAAACAAAATAATGATAACATTAATAATAATGATACTATTTGTAGTACATGGTGAAGATGAGGAGCTAAGATCTCGGTTTAAAAAACGGGATCACAGTAGATCTGTTGGCAAATATATCCCTCAAAGGTTAAAACTACCAGCTAACTCTGAGAACTCTGAGATGTCTGGACACCTGCGGAGACGGCTAAAGAATAATAAATGGAAGAGGTCCTGGTTTGTTCTAAAAGAGAGAGTTCTGTATATATATAGAGCTAGTGAGGATACAGTAGCAGCAGAAACTCTTCCTGTTCTAGGCTGGACTCTTCAACCCCTAGCAGAGGTAAACATAACTCCCAGGGTACCTTGTTTAGTAGTAGAACTTTTAAACCCCTTGCAGAGGTAAAAATAACTCTCAGGGTACCTTGTTTAGACTAGCAGATGTAGAAATAATTTTTATCTGATGAAAATTTCATAGAGTGTCAGACAACTCTTTGAGTAGAATTTGGATTATTTGATTGATTGATAGAAATACAACCAGTTTTTTAACTTACTTTATTTTCAGAAGCTTTTGCTAGAGCCTGGAGAGTCAGGGTTTCAGCTTTCTCACCCTAACAGTGAAACCTTGATATTTGTCGCGGAGAATAAAACCTATGCTGATAAATGGATCGCAGAGCTAAACATTGCCAGTAATCTTTAAACCTGAAGATATATTTAAACCTTCAGATATTTTCAAATCTGGAAATATTTTCAAACCTGGATATATATTTGAACCTAAAGATATCTTTAAACCTGGATATACATCTTTAAACCTGGAGATGTGTCTTTAAACCTGGAGATTTGTCTTTAAACCTGTAGATATAGGTTTAAACCTGGAGGTATCTTTAAACTTCAGGATATCTTAGAACCTGGAGATACATCTTTACACCTGGAGTTATATCTTTAAACATGGAGATATCTTTAAACCTGGAGATATATCTTAAAACCTGGAAATATCTTAAAATCTGGATATATCTTTAAATCTGGAGATGTGTCTTTAAAGTTTTTAAACCTAGAGATATGTTTTTAAACCTGGATATATCTTTAAACCTAGAGATATGTCTTTGAACCATGCGAAATATCTCCAAACCTGGAGATATATTCAAACCTGGAGAAATATCTTTAAATCTGGAGATATCTTTAAACCTGGAGGTATATTCAAACCTGGAATTAAAGTAAAATGTCTTTAATTCGCCATGACATCATATGGTCCATTGCATACTCAAAATGCTAGCTCTATTAATACATCTCTAATCCTTGGTTGTTATTTTTACAACGTGTTGCCACCGGTATGATGTAATACTGCCACCGGCATGCTGTAATACTGTCACCAGCATGCTGTAATACTGTCACCGGCATGCTGTAATACTGCCACCAGAATGCTGTAATACTGCCACCAGCATGCTGGATGCCCACTAGTTTAGCATGCTGTTGTGCCAAAGGTTGCAAAGTTAAAAATGAAAATTCATTCTTTCCAAATTGATAAAATTCATCCAGTGTAAATATTTAGATAGATTTCCTAGTCCTGTACCCACAATAAATAATTTGTGATCAAAATAAATTTGTTGCTTCGTTAAGTGTTGTGTACATATTGTACACGACAAAAAATAAACAATATTAACTGTACAACTCTTATTTCATTTGTTTTGGCCTATACAAATAACTCAAGTTTGATTCTAAATACATGAAACACGGCAATTGGGCAGTGTTCACAGACCCAATTCACTGAAATTCCATAGTTGTAGGAACATTATATTTTAATGGTATTTGAAAACTACAATAAATGTTTCTGTGAATTGTCTCCGAATCAGTTTTAAACAATCTCCATAATAGTTGGACCATTCTTGATCTTGATTTAAGAGTGAGTCAGATAGAATTAGAATTTATCTAGGCTTTGGCTTAAAAATATTTAAAGATAGTAGCTTTGGCATGAAAATTTCACATAATTTGTTAGGGTTGCCCCGACATGCTCTGTATTTGTTAGGGTTGCCCCGACATGCTCTGTATTTGTAATTTGTCCTACAATCATTTGTCCCAGAATTATTTGTCCTACAATCATTTGTCCTGCAATCATTTGTCCTGCACATCATTTGAGGAGATAACATCACTTGTCCTGCACATCATTTGGGGAGATAATATCACTTGTCCTACACTTCATTTGAGGAGATAACATCACTTGTCCTACACTTAATTTGAGGAGATAACATCATTTGTCCTGCACATCATTTGAGGAGATAACATCACTTGTTCTACACTTCATTTGAGGAGATAACATCACTTGTCCTGCACTTCATTTGAGGAGATAACATCACTTGTCCTACACTTAATTTGAGGAGATAACATCATTTGTCCTGCACATCATTTGAGGAGATAACATCATTTGTCCTGCACATCATTTGAGGAGATAACATCATTTGTCCTGCACATCATTTGAGGAGATAACATCATTTGTCCTGCACATCATTTGAGGAGATAACATCATTTGTCCTACACTTCATTTGAGGAGATAACATCACTTGTCCTACATTTAATTTGCACTCTACATTATTTGTCCTACAGAGAGGGATTAAAATGATTTGTCCTACAATTGATAACATTATTTGTTCTAAAGAAATGTTTTAAATGTTTAATTTAATTTCTTTTACGATGTTAAATAATACACTGTCATCTCATCTTATTTTGGGGTTACGTGGGGTTAAGACAATTTCTGTGCTTAGCGCTGCAGTATCTTTAAAGTTAAATAATCGTTTTATCGTTAGTAATATATATACTTTATGATCTGTAGTACAAATGATGTTTAGGACAAATGATGTTTAGGACAAATGATGTGTAGTACAAATGATGTGTAGGACAAATGATCTGTAGTACAAATGATGAGTAGTACAAATGATGTGTAGTACAAATGATGTGTAGGGTAAATGATGTGTAGTACAAATTATGTGTAGTGTAGTACAAATGATGTGAAGTACAAATGATGTGTAGGGTAAATGATGAGTAGTACAAATGATGTGTAGTACAAAGGATGTGTAGGACAAATGATGTGTAGTACAAATGATGTGTAGTACAAATGATGTGTAGGGTAAATGATGAGTAGTACAAAGGATGTGTAGTACAAATGATGTGTAGTACAAATGATATGTAGGGTAAATGATGAGTAGTACAAAGGATGTGAAGTACAAATGATGTGTAGTACAAATGATATGTAGGGTAAATGATGAGTAGTACAAAGGATGTGAAGTACAAATGATGTGTAGTACAAATGATATGTAGGGTAAATGATGAGTAGTACAAAGGATGTGAAGTACAAATGATGTGTAGTACAAATGATATGTAGGGTAAATGATGAGTAGTACAAAGGATGTGAAGTACAAATGATGTGTAGTACAAATGATATGTAGGGTAAATGATGAGTAGTACAAAGGATGTGAAGTACAAATGATGTGTAGTACAAATGATATGTAGGGTAAATGATGAGTAGTACAAAGGATGTGAAGTACAAATGATGTGTAGTACAAATGATATGTAGGGTAAATGATGAGTAGTACAAAGGATGTGAAGTACAAATGATGTGTAGTACAAATGATATGTAGGGTAAATGATGAGTAGTACAAAGGATGTGAAGTACAAATGATGTGTAGTACAAATGATATGTAGGGTAAATGATGAGTAGTACAAAGGATGTGAAGTACAAATGATGTGTAGTACAAATGATGTGTAGNAAGGTTGAACCCACATCATGCATGCCTCAATATAATTCCAATCCCAATAAATACATATCGATGTGAAATAAAAATTCACTATTTATAGACACAAATAATATAAAGCGATTGAAAATAAGATGAGCAAATTTTATTTTAACCCTGTTTTCTGTCTACTGTATTTTCTGCCGTTCGTGAATTACTATTAGCTCTGAGAGACTTGTGATGAGGAGTACAATGGGGCCTTCATGGACATTATTTAAACTAGTCTCACCTATTCTATTTTAGAAATTATCGGAAGCACGAACTTTTATTCCCGGCATTGCCCATGGAATTAATAAAAGATAAAAAAACATTTTAATAGCTACTTTATATCTATACATGTTTATGTATTCTTGAAAATCCATTAAAAAAATTAGAAAATCCGTAATTATTATACATCAGTTTATAAATGTTTATTGACTAAAGAGGAGCCATCCAAAACAATTTGTTTTAATAAATATGAAGACTAAGAAGCTCCTCTGATTATTGCTATAGTTATATATAGACCTGGGTGCACGTTCGGACTTTTTGAAATCGTTCTGTTCCGTTCTAGAACGAGGGCCTTCAGCTAGATCGTTCTGTTCTCGTTCCTTATTTCCAATCATTTCGTTCTTGTTTTGTTCCGTTCCGTTCTTAGTCTAAGAATGATCATTCAGTAGTGTACAATGGTTATTCCTTTATACGATGTTATAAAGTTCATAATGTAAATCAGGGGGGGAGCGGCAGGACCTGTTTATCCCCCCTAAATTATTCTGGGGGGGGGGTAGCCCCCCCCCTGAAATTTCAGGATAGCTTCTTAATAGCACTTGAGGGAAAGAAACCCTAATGCAAAACAGGAAAGTCAAAAAACATTTTGCCTTCGGCATGTCTTTTGGTTCCTAAATCTAGATTTTTGTTCTGAAATAAATCTAGCACTCTTCTCACTTAAATCCTGTATCCACCCCTAATGTAAACCATGGAGTTTTTCATTCAAACCATCGAGATTTTCATACAAACCATGAAATTGATCATCTAAACCATGAAGTATCTATTTGAAACATTGAATTTTTCATTCAAACCTTGCAGTGTATTAACTTGATAAAAGAGTTTTTTTTTAAATCATTGAGTTTATCACCAGAAACAACATACTATGTTGGATTATTTGTTTAGACTGATCTAAATTTCCGAAACAACTTTTAAATTGATTTTTTTCAGGCACTTGAAGACAAAAATGGTTTGTAAATTTTTAATAATGATCAGAATCATTCTCTAGTTTCCAAAACTTATTTCATCTCCTTTGAATGTGCAGTACTATCAAAATGCTGAAGGATTTAAGAAACTAATCTAATTCTGCCCAAACAAAAAATGAGTTAAGTTGTGTCAAAATAAAAATAAAAGTAATAAGAAAATTTGTTAGTATAGTAAGGAACAGATAAGATTTTGAGCTTGATGGTTTTGAATGCTCTAAGCTCTGAGGTTACTTTTTTATGAGCTTTTATGAAAACCTGTCTCTGGTCCATTGGGTTGCAAACCTGGGGTTTTCTTACCTCTTTGGTGTTATTTAGCCCTGCTGGGTATTTTGTTTTTTGCTAGGTTGCAACCTGGTGTTTTTTTAAACCTAAAATTTTAGTTGTTTTTCTTAAATTTTGAATATTTAGTAAAGAAATCACGACAAGAAGAATGATGCCGGTGTCTCAGGGAAGAAGGATGGATAGAAAAAGGAAGAGAAGAATGAAACTGAAGAGATTAAGAAGTCAGGGCAGCCAGATGGCTATTTTTCCAGCCACATTTCCTTAAAATGGCTATCTTTCAAGGCTGTGGCAGAAGTGGCTTAATGGCTTAATAGTGGCTTTTTTTCAAAGTTTTACAGTAAAACCTTTAAATTTACATTTATCGACAGTAAAAACTATAATTTAAGTTCATGACACATCACACAAACCAAAGTTTGGCTGCAATTATCTCTCTCATAATCAAAGTTTCTTGCAAGTTGTACTTTCAAAAGTCGGGTATTTCTACTGTTTACGTCTATAGAGTACGTTCATCTGGTGGACAAAATCTGTAACTGTACAAGTGTTCACAAACCAGTCTTCAGCTTCAGGATACCTGAAACACTTCATTTATCAAAGGAAAAAGATTCTTTTGAAAATAATCTTTTGCTTAGTGCTTGCATTTACAGTTATACAGCTTGGATTAGAATTGAAATATACTTACTATGCTTATTAATTTACAGTTGATAAGTTATTAAAATTGTTTCATAAAGAATGGGTAGTCCAGTCAAAAGAAAAAGAGGAGGATCAGTCAGCAAAGTGAGATCAGAACCTAGGAGACGTATTAAGGGAAAAAAAGACTTCCCATGGCTGAAACCAGGAACTGACCATGGATATCATCAAGATTCAAAGTAAGAATTTTTCAATCATGAAAAAGTTACAATTATAATAAAATTAAGATTTTTAGGACTGGAACCCCCCCCCCCTGGATAAGTTTATACATGACTTTCAACGGGTCTGTCCTAGTGAATGATTTTTGGGCCCCCCCCCCAGCCCCCCCCCTCCTATCAATTTTGTACATGACCAAATTAGTATTTATTTAGTATTATTTAGGGTTAGGATAGGTTAAGACACTTTCTGGGCCGAGCGCTGCGGCTAGGATGGGCTAGGAGGGCGAGCGCTGCGGCCAAGGGTTAGGTTAGTTAAGACACTTTCTGGGCCGAGCGCTGCGGCTAGGACAGGCTAGGGGGCCGAGCACTGCGGCTAGGACAGGCTAGGGGGCCGAGCACTGCGGCCACATGTCTTACATTAAAGATTCATGTAATTTAAGATCCATGTACAAAATTGATAGGAGGGGGGGGGGTCCAAAAATCGTTCTCTAGGAATTTACCCTTTCAACCTTTATCATATTCTATTTCAATTTGTTCATTATTTTTTGTCCCCTTTTTAGAAGATTCAATGCTGGCTGCACTAGAATTGATATTTATTGGATGAGGGGGGCAGTTGTATCTTTAAGATGTAGTTTGAGTGATGAATCCATTCGTTCTCACAAGAGTTCACTCCAGAGTCATAAGAACTCTCAAAAACACTCATCCAAGGACCCCAATAAATCTAAACACCTGGTGAATATTAACAGTTTTTTGGGTAATTCTTCTAAGACAAGCAAGAAAAGAGCTGAGATCAAGATTGCTGCTTGCATGGCATCAAATGCAAGCCTTAGCTGCATTAATCACACTGGAGAGATTATTAAGGAGTTTGGTGTTGGATCTTCTTGGGAAAAATTGCGCTTGCATCGCACCAAATGTACAGCTTTGGTTAATAATTTAATATCCCGGTCCTTTAAAGGAGAACTCAAAAAAGCTATCCAAGGTAGAAAGTTTTCACTTATGGCAGAAGAATCAACAGACTGCTCTTCCTCAAAGATAATGATTGTCACAGTGAAATACTATAATTCTACTCTGAAAAAAGTATTAGATGAATATTTGGGAGTGATTGATGTTCTGTCCTGCACTGGAGAAGCATTGTTTGTTGCCCTTAAAAAGGTTGTTGAAGATGTTGGGCTGGACCTTGATGACTGCATTGGATTCGGCTCTGATGGGGCAAATAATGTTGCAGGTAAATACATTGGGAACCTATTAACTCAACTGTCTTTAACCATTATGGCATGTAAAACATCACTCACCATCTTAACAAGGCTGAAATTGTTTTTTAATTCTTAAAAAGTAAATATTCTTAACATCCCTTTTAAGGAGTTCAATGCAATTTATCTAATTTAAATTAAAGTTATTCTCTATTAGGCCAGTCAAACTCTCTTTGGTCAAGAATTAAGATGGCCTGTCCTGGAGCTGTTCAAGTAAAGTATGCCATAGGTAAGAAAAAATATTTTGCAGTATTAAACATAATTCACACATGACCACTTACCAAATAATGTAATACTAACTAATTCATTTTAGTCTGGCATTGGTATTGAAATGGACTTTTGATACCATGCCTGGGGCATTTGGGATTTCTCATCATGGAGATTCCAGGATTCTTTTCTCACTCTGCACTTCAGAGAGAAGAATATCAGGTGGGTTAATTTGTATATTTAGTAGAGATTTACTTCATAACTTTATTAATTTGGCAGGCTTGACAACTTCATTTAAGGAATTGAGTTTTCACCGCAAACTCTTATTTTCTAATGCCATTATTTTTGTAACCCAAATTCACAGACTTTTAAGATTTCAAACTTTAATTCTGTGAGATAAAATGGTTTAGGTTGAAATATCCAAGGTTTACATCATCAGGTTTCAAAGATTTAGGAATTAGAAAATTTGAGTTTGTGGCAAAAGCTCAATTTCTTTATTTCAATCTTAATACCCTTAGGAGGTACAGAAGGCGATGTATGTTGATGAAGGTGTATCTACTCCATTGCAAGACTTGTTGACTTGTTCAAGGTCCTGTCATGAACTGAATTCTATCCAATTGAGATGGGTTGCAGGCCTATTTGTCAAACTTAGCCAAATCCCTGAGTTTGGATAACAAGGTGAAAGCTAAATGCAGAATTATAGAAAGCTATTTGCTTAACCCTGCTAACAGGCTCTACTTTGAGTTTGTTTGCCCTATTGTAGCAGAATATGAGCGTGTAAATGCTATGTTCCAGCAAAACAACCCTAATATATCTTTAATGGTAAGGGAGGTAGATCTTCAAATCAAGGCAATAAGAGACCGGGTTTATTTTCCTAACAAAAAACCAAAGGAGATGCACCACATCTCATTTGGAGCCAAGTTTAAGGAAATGTGCCGAGTACATGAGGTTAAGAATCCAAATATGGTATTGAACGTACAGACCAGGTGTAAGTTATACCTGGAGACGGTTCTCAAGGAAACGGAGAAAAAAGTCACAGTAAACATGGAAACAATAGGAAAAATATCAAGAATTTCCCCGCAGCTGATCCTGGACATAAACAAGGAAATAAGAATGGACCAGTTACCATTCCCCTCAGTTTATAAGTAACATTTCGATGGTCGAAAGTCAAATCATGAAGATCAAACATGTTGACTGGGTCTCTTCTCTGAAAAATGAAATCCCAGGAGATGCAGCTGAGTTTTGGTCTCATGTTTCCGAATACACCATCGAAGATGGAACCAAACCTTTCTATGAACTATCTACATACTTTCTAAACCTTCTTAGTATGCCTGTCCAAGCGCGTTTGTAGAGAGATGTTTCTCTTTGAGTCACTTTTGTGAAAGATAAATATGCAAATAGGATGCAAACTAAAACCTTGGATTCCATTTTACGTCTAAAGTCCTTTCTCCATGCGAGAAATATCTGTTGCAAGGAGTTGCAAATCACCGACGAAATGCTGAACAGGTTTAACTCCCACAACATGTACCCGACCCAGGTTCCTTCTGATGATGAATCTTTAGCTGTTATAAACCTGTGCTCCAAGATAGAATAAGTATTATTTAGATAAAACATAAATTTGAAAATTGTGATTGCTACAGTCAGAAATGTGATATTTGTTTTTGGTTTTAAAACCTTGAAGTTTATATGTATTTTTTTCAGATAATATGACCAGGTTAAACTTTCAACAGTGGCTTTAAAAAAGGGTACTAAAATCACTCTAAAAAAGGATAAAACACCTTTTTTTATAGTTAGAAAGTTGCTTAGTATTGGCTTTTTGTAGACCAGAAATGGCTTAATTGGCTTTTTTAAAATCAAAAGTGGCTTTTTCCTAATCTGAAAATCTGAATAATATTATTATTATATTTATTCACACACATTTAATATACATACATATATTACATATTACATATATTAATGGTATAATTTAAATTTGTTTTGTTCTGAATGATATCAGATGTATTCATTATTCACTCTCACAATCTCCAATTTAATAAACCTGCTATTTTTAAAGAAATCTATTATTGTATATGAATAAAAATCAATAAAGCAATGCACTGAGTTTCTCAAATATTAAAAACTTCTGTTTGTCCTCTTCTTCAGCTTTGTATAATCTGACTCCTTGAAACAAATTCCTCCTCCGATTAGTTTGTATATACTCGTGTTCAGTACATCTGCCGCACGATTTGAATGCTAAACAAGTAGGATAATAATTATTTTCTTAACAGGAGGGAGTCCTCATGAACCAGAAACACTCTAATTGAGGGGGTTTAAAATCTCCATTTGGATTTGGTAAAAATTCCCTTATCAAGTGTTCATTCAGTAATTTTGTATACTTTATGGCATAAAAGTCATGATGAAATATTCAAAATAAATAATCTGAAACTTTATGATTTATTCATAAGCTAGACGAGCATTACTGTCCATTTTTTCACAAAACAGATCCAAGATCTATATCCTATTCAAAATGTACTGGATCCTTAGAACATAATATTTAGTAAATTTACTAACGATCTTTTTAATCATAATATAAGTATAAGTAAAACATTAACCTGAATAGCTGGAAAAGCCCTTCATAAAAGAAGGAGCCAGAATATCTGCAACAATAGATACTTCTGATATCTTCATAAGACTGTAGACGTAAATTCAAGTAACTTTTTAAATGTTTGTGGTGTGTCCGATTAACAACAAAATTCTTAAAAGCCCTGTTTTATCAAGTAAGAATTAGATGTTTAATTGTCATTTTAGACTTCATAGTTATAATGTGTTAAGCATTTCTTGGCTTACCTTAAGATCCTTGTTTTTGAAACTAAATCCTTCTCTCCTCACAGTGCAAGTTCCTCCATTGTTCGCTTCATGAATTCTTGATTGGCAGGGTTTGAAGGCCTTTAGCGATTAGAAGAGGGACCTCCACAGGAGGACTGAACATTAACACTGTCATATTTTTAAATCTTCGCCTGTGTTTTTACTCTACTCTGAGTAACATTAATGTGAACTAACGTAAAATTATATGGATTCAATCAAATCAAACATTATCATAAATACAGGGATTACTTGAGGCATCCTTCATGTTGGTTGTAATGTTATGTCCTTTCCACTCTGAAAGAAAAATTAAATAAATTAGCAATTTACCAAATGTTGCGAATTGTCATCAACAAAGGCCAGAAATTCTTAGAACTACTTGTAAACAACGGAATGCCATCTTAAAAAAATGATGTATTTAAAAAAAATTCTTTTAAGTTTTAATTCCTACAATTTTTTTTAAAATTTAAGTTTATAAGTAAACAAAAAGTAGCTATTAATAGAATGCTTCTCTTTGTTTTCATGTTTTTGCGTATCCGCTATCCATTGTATTTTAAGCTCCGAAACATTCCTCAATGTAGATGATGGATATTTAAAAATTCAAATTTTTTACCATTCAGATACAATACAATTTAAAACACTTATTGAAATTAGGTTTAAGCATGTTTTTTTGGGGCTTGTTTGTCATATGTTATATCGGCTTGACTGAGGCAGTCCAAATTTTGTGATAAGCAGCTCAGAAAAAATGTCAAACTTATAACCGTTTTTTAAATTTTAGACTTTAAAATTTATTATTAGAAACAGTCAGGAAATAATTTGTGTTTATTTTATTTGTATGTATGAAATGCAATGCATCCAGATAAATCAACAATTAACCTGCACCTTTGAACCATTATTCCAGGGAAAATGCAGATAAAACACCTGTCAAGAATTGTCACTATCTGATCCTTTTCTGTATAGTAGAAAACTTCCATTCCAGAAATCTGGTATGTTTTTATTCCTCTAGGTGTTTGCTTTAAGGTTCTAAGAATTTTAGAAAACATTTTTACAGGTCTCAAGAAATGTTTATTTGTATGACTCATCCGACCCCATAAAGCAACAATTTCGTTTCTTAATTTTGTTTATTTTTATGTTAAAATTTTTAATGGTAAAATTTTTTAAAATAACTATTTCTTAAAGTGAGAGAATCCATGATTCAATGCTGTAAAATACATCACGATCAATTTATAAATCATTGATAAAAGAAAATTATTTTAAATCTCTATTTTTCGATTGAAGTAATTTTTTACTGCAAAGTTTTTTTTTACAGTTTTTGATTGATACTGTGGATACGCAATACGCATAATTGTTGATCCAACAGTTTTGCATGTTATGCACTGGGGGATTATTAAGTTAAGCAGAGATTTTCTACATCACATTCACTTCTGATAATCCCCTTAAAAAGAGACATGTTAAAACATATATTTTTCATTATAAGCATTGCTTCAGATCCCTTTAATTTTGATATAGAAAAATCATTTCAATAATAAAATTTATCTTTACTCTTTTTTGTTAAATAGAATTAGAAAAACATACTGTCTGCTAAATAATAAAATAAGGCTATTTTAAACTATTCATTGAAAATGAACTAAACATAACTATGCTTACTTGATGAGTGTATCAACAGCATAGCCAGGAATGCTTGGGTACTAGATCATCCAGGACCTTAGAACATCCTTGATAGTTTTATCACTTCATCGCTTAATGTTCAAGTTCGTCATCAAGTTCTTCATCACTGGTATTAACCCATTCGTGACGGGACGGTCAATTTTGACCTGGTCCGAACCGGACAAAATTGGCCGGCCTCTGTATCTCCACAACCCTTTATTGAAAAAAATTGAAACTTTAGATCTACTTTATGGACACTATAATGAGTTAACCCTGTATTTTTCAGCAAGATCAGAAAATTTTTTTTGTCTCGTCACTAATGGGTTAACTACAATAAAACCACAGGGACTGTGCACCTTCAAATAGAGGTATCCAGGCAGCCAGAGAGGGTGATCTAGAGAAGGTAGCTCTTTCCAGTGGTTGAATATTAGAAACTATCAAGAAGCAAGATCCAGTCACCAGTGTCGAGATCTACTTGATGAAGCCCGTGATTACCATCACTTGGGCTCTCTAGGGGCACATATATGTTGATGGGGCACTTATCCATCAGGAGAAGGGAACAGTATTGAGGTCCACGAGGAGAAGGAGTGATACGGGTTCTCTGATTTGTAGTCCATCTATAGGAGAAACTCGTATAATCTCAGGAAGTATATATATTTTAGTATATTCTATACTAATGATATATATACACCCCCCCTGATTACTTTCCCAGTTTGTTATTTAAACAGAGATTAAGTGTAGACTTCTTTTAATTGTTCATGACATGTGTTTCTCTTTGAACTATTTAGAGGCCCTGTTATAATTGTTTAAATTTATGGACTACTTTAGCCTTTATTATGTATGTATAAATTATAAATTAATTAACGATTACTAGACATTGCTGTGGACAGGAAAGTGGATCGTTAATTACATTCATCTCGTCGGCCTCTCAATTATTCATCTAAATTTATTGTTTGATTGAATAATTATAATTAATCTTATGAAATTTTATTTTCCTGGATGTTTTATGCTATGGTTTTAGTTTTTGTACAGGAAAAATGGAATCCAAGGATCGCTTGATCCATTTCAGATTATAGTTGGGATGAGTGAGAGATCGTGCATGTGAGATGCTTGGACCCTGAGGGATCTATACAAGAGTAGTGGAGCTGCTGTATTTGAAGTTTAATTATGGTTACAATGAAGAATGTTAATGTTAATGTGTTACCAATGGCACCTGCGGTCTTTCACTATTTTGACAATTATTTGAGCTTGAAGAATTGTTGCAGATTAGTAAATATTCAGTAAAAGTAGTGTTAATAATGACTAATTACTTGTACATTTGTTAACCTTAAGCATGCAATAAATGTATTGAGATATTTTGTGTCCTTTTTGGCGCAGGATACAAAGACTCAGGAATTACATAGGGTTTAGTATGTAATATGTGATTAACTTATAATTGAAATGGGCCACTATTACGTTAGCATAAATGTAGTTTACCCCATAAATTTCATTAGACAGTGGAACATATGGTGTAATATGTTTCAGACGGAGGAACATATGGTGTAATATGTTTTAGCTGTAACTATACATTACATTACTTTGGAGTGAATGTCAGGCTCTGTTTTTAAAATGAATATTACATTACATTGGAGTAAATGTAATTTAACTTATAAGAATGACGTAACTATAATGACCCTTAATAATGATAGCCGGAACCGAAGGCGCCTTTTGTGAGTGTCAAATTGTGAGTTACATGGTTTGGAATCAGCTATGAGGGCTGGGAATGGCGCCGATCCCGGAGCGGTATCTATGTCTATTACAGATGAACATTTGGTGTAAAATGCTTCATTTTGGGTATTATTATTGGGTTATGCTGGGGTAAAGTGGTTTACCTTGTTAAGAGTGGCAGTCCGAGACAGAGGATGCATGGGGGCGAAAGCCGCAGCCTTCCGAGAGTGTCAAACTGTGAGTCACAGGGTTTGAGAACCATTTATGAGGGGTGGGAATGACATCAGTTCCGGAGCTGGTTTTTGTCTAAGAGTGGGATCAAAAAGGGGTTAGTCTTGGGGTAAAGGCTTAGATATGGTGGCTTATTTCGTTGTGGTGGTCAGGAAATCTGATAAATCCATTGCAGCCATGTTTTGGCTGACTAGACAAACCACTTGTTATACTCTGCTTAAGACTATAGTGGAAAAGTCAAACCTTACGTTCCTAGCCAAGAAGACATCCACAGATGTTAATGTGTTTAAGCAGGACGCTGCACAGGTGCTCTTGACACAAAAATCTGATACCACAAACCTGGAGCTCCCTAAGAAACAAAGAGAGGTGAGCGAGGTGGTCAACGACCTAGTTCAAATGGGGCTGGTCCAGGGGTTGCTAATGGGAGCTCAACTGAAGAGAAGGCTAGCTAAGCTGCGGGGAGAGGAAGAAGCTCTGGTTGAAAGTGGGCGGCGGCCTACCCCAGCAAGGTATTTTGGAATTTTATAATTGGATAGAACGAGGGGTTATAATCAATGGTATAATTGATTACCCTACTCTTCTTTTAAATGGGGGTCAACGGTTTAATTGATCGTCAGGATTAACCACCTTGGTCTCCCTGGGTATTACT
>NW_019402161.1:101735-126030 GCF_000591075.1 Eurytemora carolleeae
GCCAGGCTGGGGTTTGACCATATCGTCTACAGATTCTGAAGTCTAAATGATTTATTAATGTGAGTATTGTGATATATATATATATATTATTTTGTATATCTTTGGTAAGAGAAAAGGGGTAATTGAGGAGAAAATGAACAAAAAGATGGAATTTCTTTAAATCTTCAATAGTTTTGGCTCACACCGGAAAATATTTTCTTTCAATTTTCTTTGGCTTAAATGAGTAAAAATATGTTTAAGAATTAAAAAAAGGATTCTGAATACCAAAAAACATTTTAGATAAACAATTTTTTTCAAAGCTAAGCATAGTTAAACAAAAAAGCAAATGGATATTAACGCTCACCCCTAATGGGTGAGATTCATAATCAACAACATCCTTAACATTATTTAACATCAGAAGATAAAATTATCTTGTAAAAACTAAGAATAAACTTTAATAAAAATAAAAATAGGTTACCTTGAATGTCTTTAAGGCATCCTTTATCTCCTGTTTTACAGCCTTCTGAGTTGTAACTTCATGATGAAATTGTAATGCGGCATCTGAAAAATAATTAAGTTAAGAGATTTTACATTCAACATCACTTTGTCAACCATTAACTATAAGACCCCCCCCCCCTCCATCCATGTAATGTCGTCTTTAACCTAAAATCCCCTCTCGGAGACACCAAACCAAACAATTTTAGCCCCGTTTTTCTTTGTTCTCCAGCAACGGAGTCTGAACACTTTTATTATTGTGAACCCATTTCAAAAGTTAAGCAAAGAATATTTTCATATAAAGAATTAGTAACTTTCGTTAACAATTAATTGTCATTCTTTTCAGAAGTTTTAATATATAAAAACGTCTTAGGACTCCCCGACGGTTTTAACCTACAGATCCTTAAATAGATCGTAAGAATCTTTTCATTATAAAATTTGTAAACCATTGTAATAATTTATTTAACATTATACATTTCATTTTTTTAGGAAATAAAGAGTTTCTCTGCATTATCTATTTTCGATTTGAGGGTAATCCCGTTGTCTAACTGTTCATTATTGAGAATCTTGCTATGATCCGGCAACACCCTTATACAAAATTCAAAAGAAAGTGTTATACATTTTTTTTTTAATATGACATCTTTATTTCCAAGCTGATTCAGGGAAAACACAGACAAAGAAAGCTTTTCAGATAATACAAGTTCTGAGGGTTCTAAGTTGAAAATTATGACTGAACAATATTTTGTTAAATAGTATTGTCTAGTACACAAGCACTTGTCTAGAACGCCTTGTCCTTTTAGTACACTTGTCTTGTACAAAATTTATGAATAAGACTTGAAACTGAATTTATGTCCTTTATAAAGCTAGTGACTCAGTGAGGCATGCCCGATTCAATATGCTACCTTAAAGAGTTTACCAAAGTAAGCGGAAACAATCAAAATATGAATTCTTTTCTACAAATGTTGTTAGGTTTTTAATTATTATATCCCATTCACAGCAATACACATTAAACCCTAATCTAATAAATAATATACAAAGATACCGTAGTTTTTATTTTCCCACTGTTTATGAAGCAAAAAATTCGCTAGTCACTTGTGCAGAGAAACAACAAACGAAAATAATCAGCATTATGAATTTGAACATGCTATTCTTTCAATGAAAAGTCATTTGAAAAAACTTTTACTGTCCCTTCAAATGACAGTTGGTATGAAGTTATCAATCATAAATGGTGACCCATGAAAATGCCAGTTAAAAGACAATGTAAAGATCATGTCTTCGATCAATTTTGTATGATTTGAGACATTTACTTGTCATGCGCGTTCGTGCATTATCAAAATGTGGTCCCCTCTCTTGCTCTTTCATTACCGGAGATATATAGACAATAGGGTTTTGTAGAGATTTAGACAATTTTAATTTTATTTAATTAATTAAAATTATTTTTAAGATCTAGGCATCTTCAAATTGTCTCCTAAACAAGTATACTTCAAAAAGTTAACCAACTTTCAAGCCAATACATGAAAAGATGTCGGAAGCCTGGATTTGTTGTCTCATCTATCATCAATTTGGTTCATTTTTTATTACCATAAGAAATTGTTTGTAATATTTCACTAATTTTGAGAAAAAAGAAGAGTCCTACATATTATCTGAGATGGAATTTAAAGAATTTGAGCCGCAATTTAAATCCGCCAAAACCCGGTTTAAACTAAGCGCCAGCTTAAATCTTGAAACATTTGATACAATTTTAAGTGGAACCAACCATATTTAAACCACGGCTTAAATTTAAACTGCTGCTCAAATTCTTTAAATTCGGCAACTGATCACTTATCAATTTATTCTTAATAATTCTCGATGCATAATAAAAGTTGTATCAAAAAGCCGACAGATAGTTAAAGTTAAAACAGAGGATGGGCAAGCGCTCTAAAAGCCGTGTGTCAAAAATAATGAACTATTTATTATAAGAGCCACAGATATTAATCAACAGCTAAACATTGCTGGATGCCAGGGTCTAGTTGATCTAGAGGGATGGGGGCATAAACAGGTATGGATCTCCCCCCTCCCCCCAAAAAAAAAAAATTCTTGTGATTACAAAGTTAGATGCAAGTTTTTGTTAAGTTGGTAGCCATTTTTACGGGTTTGGGTATGATAATGCATTTTTTCGAATTACTTCGCTCTAGTTTTTTAAGAATGCCAAATATGTAAACTGCTTCATCATAGATAAAGATAGACTGATATTTTGATTAATTTTATTTTTTAATATATCGGATAAAAATGCTAATTTTATGTATTTTTTAGAAATATTATCTCTGTCGTTTAAACTGCAGTTTGAAAACTCAATATGCTGAGAAGTGTACTGATCCTTTACTTCCTAAAAACCCTGAATGTACCCATGTACCTGGTAAGCCATCAGAGAAAACATGAGACACAGAGATGGCCGAAATCACGTCCATACAGAAAGCAATCCCAAAGCCCTTATTTGAAGGCGAAACTACGGGTTTAGTTAATCATAATTATAAATTATGAAATTGTTGAACCTAATTTAGATAATAAAAGTTCTCTAATCATTGCAACATTTATTTTATTTTAAATTTAGAAAAAATGGTAAATTCTATTAGCAGGAAATCATTTTTTTTGTTAAATTAAAATTTTTTTTAAAACATTAAATGGGGTTTTCTTCATTTGTGACTAAGCTTTTTTTGGTAGATTTTTTAATTTTAATTTTTAAAAATTAGTTTTATTTTTGGGGATTAAATAAGTTTATATATTATGAGTGAATATGTACCCACAGATGATTCCAATGAATAAGTGGATCTGGATAGAATAAGGCATCATGGTAAAAATAAAGGATCTGGATAGAAAAAGTGGATCTAGATAGAATAAAGAATTTGAAAGAATATTGGATCATGGTAGATTAAGGGGATTTGGAAAGAATATCTGGATATAATAAGGGGTCTAGATGGAGTAATGGATCATGATAGAAAAAGGGATCATGGATAGAGTAAGGGGATCATGTAAAGCAAAGTGGATCAGATTTTTTTCCTCTTTAAACCCCCGAGAACTTATATATGTTCCTCACGATCTTTAAAGAGGAAACAGAGTGGGGAAATGATTTTTAAAGAAATATTTACTTCTGATAAATACAAATTTGATGTTTTAATAAGATAAGATCCGATATCTTATTAGCTAAGTGTTGAACCATGACATTTCAACTTTATTCTCTTAAGGCGAGATTAGCTGAAACTAATTAGAATCAGGTTAAATCTATCCTTTCAAAAGTGTTAAACTTTGATGACTAATATTTACCAATAATACAAACTGTTGATGATGGTTTGACTTTGAAGACACATATCCAGGTAATTTAGGTTAATTGCTTAAGTGGATAATGTTCCTTACAGCATAACAGTTTGTTACAGTTAAATTGATACAGAGACCCTCATTTCAGATTTCTC
This sequence comes from Eurytemora carolleeae, assembly GCF_000591075.1. Lineage (NCBI taxonomy): Eukaryota > Metazoa > Arthropoda > Copepoda > Calanoida > Temoridae > Eurytemora > Eurytemora carolleeae. The sequence goes on from NW_019402161.1 coordinate 105,656, forward strand.
AGCTAGCTTACCTCCTCCCTTTTCCTCTTCTTCATCTTTAGGTGGCAAAGATTTCTCAGCTGGCGTAGCTTCTTCATCTACAGGTGGTGATGGTTTCTCGCTGTCGCTGTCTGTGTCTAATATGCTCAATGAAATTTTGTTGGCAGGATCGGGGGGTGGTGATAGTTCCTCGCAGTTGCTGTCAAATATGTTGAGTGAAATTTTCTTTAAATTTGGAAGATTGATTGTCCCGTGTTCCTTTTCAGAAGATTCCTCGGCGGAAGGTTCTTCCTTAGCGGAATCCTGAAAATAACGATTAGAACGATCTAAATCACATCGCATTATTAATGGGTAATCCAGTGCTTAGGATTTAATTTTGATGCAGATCCGGATCCTGGATCCACACTGGAAAAAAATGGATTTGAATTCAGATCATTTCTTTAAGATTTACTGAATTTTTTTAACAAAAAAAATTTTCAAATTATTCCTGAAACACTCACCTTTATTTTTCTCCTAAGTTTATCAATGGTTTGAGTTATAGGAGATACGTCCTGTCCCCCCTCCTCAGTAATATCCTTCAACTCAACACCATGCTTGTTCTTAAAATGTTCTCTCAGCTCGGACAGAAGATCTGGTTTCTTGAGAAGCCTGGCATTCTTAATCCCGTGTTTCTCTGTGGCTAAACTTCTCAGTTCAGATGTAGGTATTCGGTTCAACTGCTGAATGGAGAATATTTCTACTGGAGTAGAACACGAGCTGGGACCAGATTTCTTTCTTGGACTGCTCTTCATCCATGGAACAGAGAAAAGTTGGGGGTTATTCACTCGATATGTTTGATCATCTTTCATTTCAAGGGATTGTCATAGAAATTTTATTTTAGGTTTAATTCTTTTTGATACTTTTTATCCAAAAAATAATATAACTTCCAGGGAAAAAAACTGATTTTCTAACATGGGTGGGATTTAATTTTTAGAAAATTATACACCCTGTTAGGAAAAAAACTCGTAAATATTTCGAGCAATTTTTATTTTGTTTTTACGGGTAACTAAAATACAATGAAATGTCAAATATTTTAATGCTTATGTCTACTACAAAAGTAGAACATATTTCTTCTAAATTAATCTTTCGCGGGTGTCATGAGTAAAAAATGCTTTATTAATGAGAAAATAATAGAACGTTTGAGAAAAAGCAACAAAAGAAAGGAATGAAAGAAAATGAAGTTGTCTCAATCACTTTTATAAACTTAACGGATTTACAAGTAATCAAAAATTGGTAATTAGTAACTTAAAAAGGTCGATTTTTGTATAAATATCACAGTAACTTTACAACATTCTAAACAAATAAATCGATTTCTTGAAAGACTGAGCATTGAAATATAGATTTCATGTCTCTACGGCCAATCAAAACTTCCAGAAATCGATCGATTTTTTGTTTTTGTTTTTCTACTTTTGACAAGGTATTGGTTCTTTTCTTAACAGATTTCTTAATATGTCTTGGAAGCGGTTCCGGGAAAACGTCAGGTTTCGTATTTCCTCCCATCCCGTCATACATCTAGCAAAACAATATATTAATAGAACAGCTCGACTTAAAAATTTAGAAAAAAATTAGTTAAAATGAAATAAGTCTCACTTTTAAACGAAAAATGACAGAGTTGGAGCCCATTTTTTTTTAGAGTTTAAAGTTTTGTAAATAATCTCTAGGTTGTAAAATATTGAGGTATATATATGTGCGATCAACACACCCCCCCTCTCACAATATTTGGGAAAATGTTATGGTTTTGATAATTAGGTTAGAGGTCTGAGACAGGTCGTCTTTAGCTCCGCCACAGCGGACTAATTGATTGTGAAAGGAAAAACTTTTTTATACATTAACAAAATTTGTCGATTTTGAATTACAATTTTAAAAACTCTATAATATGCACCTGTCCTTTTTGAGTCCCAACTTCCATCAGGTTTATTCTCAACTTTGGTCTTTTAAGGTCTAGATGATTACTCTGACTTAATGGTTTTAAGAGATAAGAGAACAGAAGAGTAGAGAAGAGAAGAAAAGAGATAAGAGAACAGAAGAGTAGAGAAGAGAAGAAAAGAGATAAGAGAACAGAAGAGTAGAGAAGAGAAGAAAAGAGATAAGTGAACAGAAGAGTAGAGAAGAGAAAAAAAGAGATAAGAGAACAGAAGAGTAGAGAAGAGAAGAAAAGAGATAAGTGAACAGAAGAGTAGAGAAGGGAAAAAAAAGATAAGAGAAGAGAAGAGTAAAGAAGAGAAGAAAAGAGATAAGAGAACAAGAAAAGTAGAGAAGAGAAGAAAAGAGATAAGAAAACAGAAGAGTAGAAAAGAGGAGAAAAGGGATAAGAGAACAAGAAGAGTAGAGTAGAGAAGAAAAGAGATAAGAGAACAGAAGAGAAGAAAAGAGAAGAAAAGATAGAAGAGAATAGAAGAAAAGAGAAGAAAAGATGAGAAAAAAGAGAAGAAAAAATAGAAGAAAAAATAGAAGAAAAAAGAAGAAAAAAGAACAGAAGAGTAGAGAAGAAAAGAAAAGATAGAGGAGAACAGAAGAGAAGAAAAGATGAGAAAAAAGAGAAGAAAAAATAGAAGAAAAAGAAGAAAAGAGAAGAGAAGAAAGGAGAAGAGAAGATAAGAAAAGATGAGAGAATAGAAGAAAAAAAGAAGAAAAAAGAAGATGATCTTGCAAGATTATGTTAATCTTGAGATTATCAAAAAGAGAGGATCAAGCACTAATCCCGATATCCAACATTCTAAAGTTCCCAGCTCAGCAACGCTATCTAATTATACACTCTTTTGAGGGTACCTTCGTGAATAGAACAGTCTTTCCATGAAGAGGTTCATTATAAAACACTATACAATAAACCATAATCATAGGTTTCTCGCATACATTTTATTACTTAAATCATTTTAAAATTAAGAAAAAGGAACTAAAGAACTAAAAAACTAAAAAACGGTGCTCAACTATATTTAAGAGTGCTGTACTTTATAAAAGAATAGATTTTAAAAATTTAATCTTTAAAACATATTTTTAAAAAAAAATATGTTTAAGGATACACCTTCCCCTGCATCTGCCCATCTGCATGAAAACATTTAAACCTAGAAAAACGAAAATATCTTCTATATTATTGATCAGATAAAGGTTTCAAGAGTACTGTTGTGAATCAGGCATGTCATCTTTGCATTACGCATATTGTCCTTTAACAAGAATACATTATATTTGACAATCTGTAGTTTTGCTGGAATGAAAAAGAAAAATTTTTTAAAACAATTTTATTGATCTAATTTTTTAAAACGAAAACAACAAAAACAAAGAATAAGAAAATACAAATTTTAAGTCATTTCCCCTATTTAATGCAATAAAAGTATCTTTTTTTTAAATGATGCAAACGCAGTGCAGATATTTGGAAAATTTAGTAAAACTTAAAACTGTTTTTTTTTCAGTCTTTGAGAATCTGAACTAAGCACCGGTTTCTTTTCAGAGATTCATAAATTTAAATTTATTTACATATTTACAAATTCTCATTTTAATTTTGTTTTATACCATTATGATAGCAAAACTATAAAAAGCGCAAAATTAGCAATTTATCAAAATTTATTTATTCATTGTAGATTTTTTGGAGAAAAGAGGAGTAGTGGCGCTAAGCCACAATTTTAAAACTCCAACCACTGACTGAACTGTAAAGTAAAAAATCTTTTGATATTCTGAGTCGCAATTTTATCGGCTTCTTTCTGGAGCCATATTTATGAGTATAATACGAATAACTTGTCAAAATATATTTAAAGAGATAAAGGGTTGAATCGGCGACAGGCATTTAACTCACCAGTTCGGCAAAAGAAAATATAATATAGTTTCCCTTGACCCTTTCTCCGAGAAGGAAGTTGATTGACAAGGCTAATAGAATATTGAATCTAAATTTCTGAAAAGATTGTCTCTATAAATCACATTTTCATTTACTTCCGAGCCTTTTCTTAGACCTAATGTCTCTGGTATAAGAGGAGGGCCAGTGCTTCTCGCACCACTAATTTATGGAATCTGAGCCTCCTATCAGGAAAGAATGTCCCTTCGTCTCTAAAAAGAGGAGGGCAAATGCTCCATGGACCACTAATTTATCGATTCCGAGTTTCCTCGGAGGAAAGGCTTCTCTTTATCTCTGATAAGAGGTGGGCATTTGCTTCTAGAGCCACTGATTTACTGACTCCGAGCCTCAACTAAGGTCTGAGGTAAAGGTTTTTCTCTTGTAGAAGAAGGGCATATGCTCCAAGAGCCACTGATTTATTGACTCCAAGCTTCCTTTAAGGTCTGCGGTAAAGGTATTCCTTTAGTTTCGGGAAGAAGGGCATATGCTCCTAGCGCCACTGATTTATTGACTCCGAGCCTCCTTTAAGGTCTGTGGTAAAGGTTTTCCTCTTGTCTCTGGAAGAAGGAAGGCAAGTGCTCCAACTAGTATACTAGATCCACCCATTACAAGGTAGGGCAGAGGGGTATACACCGCACCAAGATCTAGAACAAATCATTGCATTAGTTTTAATTATGATTACATTTTTTTTGGATTTCTATCATTTTACCTGCAATAACAGGAGCCAGTAGACCTCCAAACCTTGCCAATGTTGAACAGAGTCCAACTGCTGAATTCCTCAACTAAAGTTAAGTTAGGGTTAAACGTCCGAGTGTCATAAAACGTTCTCTGTTCTAAAATATTTAAACCCAACGATACTTAATGGGACTGTTAAGGTAAAATGGTATAGACTAAAGCCTAAAAATTTTATGTCTTTCTGATGTCCCTGTCTCGAAAAATTAATGTAAAACTGTGTCCAAGTTAAACAAAAACTCATATATCAGTAATCTAGTCGACGGCGATGCGTGACCAGATACTGCACTGCCATTGGTGGAAATTCTGGTCACGTGACACAGATGAATCAAGATAAAATCCAATTATCTCTATTAAGAATGAATAAGGATTATATTCAAATTAAAATAGGAGCGTGCAAAAAAAAATCTAGGCACCTCTGGGTTATCGTAATTTTTGAGATTCATTCCATAGTATTACTATGATCTGATTTAAATTTGTTTACCTTAGTAGGAAATAGTTCTGCAGTATAAACATAAACCACGGCGTATCCAGCACTAGCTCCCATCTTCCCCACCAGGCCTAGCACTAGTTGTAATCCTCCCATACTGTCTGGAAGAAACCCAGCACTCACACAGAAGGTTCCAGCAACTATCTACAGATACTTACAGTTTTAACCAGAAAACTCTTGAACAGGAAGACGACTTTTAAACTTAAATTATAACGTAAGATAGTCCAATGAGCACGAGAAACAAAAATTATTCAGTGTAAACAGACCCATTTCTTGTAAAATTAATAGCTTTCTAACAACATCAACATCAATCTTGAAATTTTTCCGCCGGAAGCATTTTGTTGTAAATCAGCCGGAAAAGGGGTTTCTGGCACCCTTTACCGTCGAATAAAAACAAAAAATTTCCAGAAAATTTCCGGCAGAAACAGAGACTGAATTTCCGGAGGAAACTCTACAAAAGATATTTAAATTAACCTGACAAAGTGAAAGCACTGGTCGTCTGCCCCATCCTTCCATTATAAACATACAGAGCACGTATCCAGGGAATTCAACGCCGGCCATGGCCGCCACACTCGCAAATATATTCTCATCCCTACATTTAGAAACCATTATTCTTCACATAATTGGAAAAGATTTTTTTCATTATCATTTTTATGAAAGATGAAAAAATCTATTGGACTTGGTTATATGATAGAGCTCTTAGCTAATCATGCACCACTGCCCCTTTAGTTAAAGTAAATTCAACCAAAATAAACGCAGCAAATTATATCAAAAATCAAGACGACATTCAAGTCGTCCTGCATACTGTCATGTTTCGTGGGACACCCTGTATGTGAAGCATAAAGTCTGACCGTGTCAACCTTGTTGGCTAGTTCTGTTGATTGCACTCCTTAATTAATCCAATGTCCATGCGCCCAGCTCGGAAATTCAAATGTCCTACGGCTGCCTGTGTAATACACATGGGTATCATAATAAACATGCGAGTTGAGGGACGACTTGATTTTCGTCTTTCATTTCCGATATTTGATAAATGACATAAAATGAAATATAAAATGAGTGCAATTCTAATGAGCTTTCCAGCATGTGGTCTTCCTTCTTTGTATCTTTAAAATGGGTGGATCGTTATTAAACATTAGATCCGTTTTTTTGATTTTTAATAAACTTCCTAATATCTCCGTGAATTTTTAAGGTTAAAATATGGTTTACCACATTTTGGAAATTTCGAGACTAAGGAATAAGCTTGGAACAAAGACGATATAGAAGTCGTTATTTAATTTCCATGTTTATTGGGACACCCTGTATGTGCATATTTTTCCACGTGCAACACCGGGCTAAAAGCATGATTTCATAAGTGAATAAACGGTTGGAGTAACTGATTTCCATGTGCACCCCAGCTAGTTTTTTGTTTATTTTTATTTTTAAAAATTTTATTTTGAATAATTAAGATTGAAGACAAAATACGACATAAATGATAATACACAGTGAGAACCAGACAACTGTGGAAGGGGAAAACGACATTAATTGCAATGCTTTCATGTTTTTATATGTTGTTAAAAAGCAAATAGTTTTAATAAAACTTCTAAAGATTATGTGGTCTGTTTACACCAGGCAGTGCACAATTGCGTCTAATGTTCATATGCATTGGTCTATTTAAAGTCATAATTTGAGCTTAAAAGCCGATTTTTTTACTCCAGGGTTTTATTTTTATCTTATCTTAATATATTTTTAATGACAAAATATTTCAAATAAAATGCTTCGAAAAGACATAAATAGCCATAAATAATTTTGTGCAAAAATATGCATTAAATATTTTAGTTTTTGTTTTTAACATTAAACCATTAAATCTTAATCTTAACAATAATGTATATTTAACGCTGTTTTCCAGACTCAAAAAGTTTTTAATTCTGCAAACTGCTTCATCTATTTCTGAAGCAAATAATTGCAAAAGTTATTATTGCAGAGAAACCACAAATGAAAAAAAACAGTTTTAGAAACATAAATATGAATATCTTCTTCATCCTTGATCAGAAAAGCCTTTTAGGGGTGCCATTGTGAATCGGACATACACCTCTATAAATGGAAGGTGACTTTAAATTTCGTATACAGTCTCTTTAAGCTATAGGTACCAGGCTTAATTCAAGATATAGGTACCTGGCTGAATTAAAGGTATGGTACCTGGCTGAATTCAAGCTATAGGTACCTGGCTGAATTAAAGGTATAGGTACCAGGCTGAGTTAAAGGTATAGGTACCAGGCTGAAATCAAGATATAGGTACCTGGCTGATTTAAAGGTATAGGTACCTGGCTGAATCAAAGGTATAGGTACCTGGCTGAAATCAAGATATAGGTACCTGGCTGAATTAAAGGTATAGGTACCTGGCTGAATCAAAGGTATAGGTACCTGGCTGAATTAAAGGTATAGGTACCTAGCTGAATTGAGACTAAGACCGTAGAAGCAAAGAGTGATCACCACCCAGTTCATGGAGAGAATTATAAGTCGGGATAGGAGAAACCATTCAACAACTAGAAAACATGGAGGTAATAATAAAACAGGATAGGAGTTTTTCATGAAACTAGAAAACATGGAGGTAATAATAAAACAGGATAGGAGTTTTTAACTTAAAAATTGTAATTTGTATAAAATATAAAATAAAAAAAAACCCAATTTGTTAAAAAAAATACATTTATTAAAGAAAACAATAATTTTAATAAAATAAAAAAAAACCCAATTTGTTAAAAAAAATACATTTATTAAAGAAAACAATAATTTTAGGATGATATTTGATTGAACTGTTACCTATAGTGCCCAAGTTAAGATTTTCAACCTCAGTGCTAGGAGGGGTCTCCTACGTTAGTAAACTAACTTAATTAATCAAAAAATTAAATATTGGTCGTCGTATATATCAATACTAAGTGCACGACTTTTAACATTGTTTTCACATACTGTAAGCGTAGTTTTAAGTGACCCTCCATGTAAAGATGTCAATGCCCGATTTACAACAGTACTCTTGAATTCTTTAACAAATCAAAAATGTTGAAGATAACATAGCTTCTCGACTCGAAAATTGTTTAATTTTGAAAATTTCTCCGTTGCTTCTTACAAGCAAGAAATTAACAAGTTACTCTCAAACTTGTTCATACAAAGGGTATTACTGAGAATCGGGCATTGCCATCTATTTATGTCAGGTCATGCCTAAAATAATGCATACACACCCTTTATCTTCTTCACAGTGTAGTACTAGTAAAGTAAAACTACTCCTGAAACCAAGCACTGACGACCAGATTGCGAGTTTTTTTTTCTCAATATTTTTAGTTTCTTAGTTTCTTCCTTGAGTGCTGAAGTTTCTCCGGAGGCCGGACTGGATGGATCGGAGGATTCGGAGGAAGAACTAATATCTGACAATTCCAAGTTAATCGGTAGTTTTCTCTGACAAGCAGGGGGTAAAATGAAGGAAAAAAAGAAAATCTTCTTGTGAATCAGGCCATCTTTGTTTGGAGGTTCATTTGAGTATTAAAGTGGCCGTCCCATTTCAACTATAGGGTATGTGTACAATACTACTTGAACATATTTTTCAATGGACAATAGCTAACAAGGCACAGTCTTAAGTGTTTAGGAACATTTCAAAATAAGTTTTCATTTGAACACATTTTTCAATTCCAAAAATCGAATTCTTGAAAGAGAGAAGATGAATGATTTCTGGTTTTCTTGGGCGGATTTTGAATAAAGGAGCTTTAGCATTGATATCTTTACAATTAGAACAAGAAAACTGCGAAAAGGAAGACGACATTATAGCGATACTTTAGCATTGATATATGTACAATTAGAACAAGAAAACTGCGGAATATGAAGACGACATTATAGCGATACTTTATCCTATTTTATGTGTTGCATAGCAATCGTTTTACCAGTAACTATATAATTAAATCAGGTATTACGTTAAATTGGTCTGTTTACACTGCACAATTTTTTTGTTTTTTAAATGAAACATCATAATCCGCTTGCATTCCTTGTTTAGCTTAGCAGCAAATCGTAAAGAATTCAATGCCTCTTCTTGTAAACCTAAACAAATTCATTAAAAAAATATTTTAAAAACAAAAAAAGACTTTACATAGGATGAGAATTTGTACGGAATTTGTACGAATTTGTACGAATTTACGGAATTTGTACGAATAAACGGAATTTGTACGAATTTACGGAATTTGTACGAATTTACGGAATTTGTACGAATAAACGGAATTTGTACGAAAATACGGAATTTGTGCTGTTTTCCTGCAATAGTAAACAGGGTTGGTTCTTTATAATAAGCCATTAAAAGGCAATAATAATAAGTCATAATATTTTAATGGCTTCAATGCGTTTTAAAGTCTCATCCTTTGTGGTTAATCCTGTATCGTTTAAAAAATCTTATAATGATCTTATTCTTTGAACTTAGAATAAACATTTGGCTTACTGCCGTATACATGATGTGTAGTGAATATGATTGATTCTAGAGAAAACTCTGAAATAGGAAGACGACTTTTATAATTCAGTTATGATTTTAAATAGTCTAATAAGCATGGGGCACAGCACTTGTGCAGTGTAAACAGACCCATTTCACTTAATGAGTTTTAGTGTTTTCACACACAATGGGCCTGTTTATACTGTATAGTTGCTATGCTGAACATGGCGTCAAACCTTATAAAAATCCAACGTATAGAAACTGCTACGTATAGCAACATGGGGTATTTTCCGGGAGAACATTTTTTATATTTTTGAGTTTTTGTAAAACATTGTAGCTTATCATTATCATAATTTCTATTTTTTTAACATACCCCAGACATGAAAGGAGCAACATATTTTAATATGTACATTTGTACTGCTCTCTATTGTATTTAATGTTCCTCAGATTTTATTATGTACTGACAACATGATAAATGAATGATTATATGGTTATACATAAATCTGCATGTTACTATTTAAAAAAATGTTTTATAAAAATGCTATCTACAATTTTATTTTTAGAAAAAAAAATTTCTCAAAAGTATTAAAAAGTTCTCAAGTAATGCGAATATGATTTCATAAAATTCCGTTTTACCATTTAAATGAAAGGATTTTATGAAAATTATATCTACTTTACACTGATTTCTCAATTTAATTTTTTAAAAATATAAAAAATGTTCTCCCGGAAAATACGCCATGTTGCTATACGTAGCGATTTCTATATGTTGGATTTCTATAAGGTTTGACGCCGCTGAACATGTTCATTGGACTATATAAAGTCATAACTTGAGTTTTAAAGACAACTTGCATTACAGAGTTTTTTGGTTATCACCGTATACTTTACCTTTAGTGGCTAACCATCGTGGGCTTTCTGGAAGAATAAATTTGTACGCTAGCAGAAGAAAGTTTGGAAGAACAAAAACAAATTGAAGAGTTCTCCATGACCTAAAAAATAATTTGGATTTTTTTACCATTTCGCACTCCTGAATGCCGAGTCCATTAGCGTCTGATCAAATCAGGGTTCAGTCATGTGTTTGTTGTCTATTCTGAACCAATAGAAATAGTCTGGCGTTATAACATCTATCTTTCTATCTATCTCATCCAATTAGAGTTAAATGAATCCTTCAATCGGCGCTATCAGCAAATGGAAATATTTACTTCTACTGAAACTGTAGTGAATTCGCATTTTTTTCAGCAAAGAGTGAAATACAACGCAAAGACGACCTTTAACAATTGTAAACTAAAAATCTCGAAAAAATTAGTTTTTGCAGTTAAATTGTTGTCAAATTATCTCATACATTAAATATTACAATTTGATTGCTAGTTGTCAAAAAAAAATTTTCTATTTAGGACTAATGTGACATGTCGTCTTTTGTCTGGAATAAATTTAGAAAACGCCGTCTTCATATTCTACTTAAACAAATGTCGTCTTTACCTGATAAAATATGAGACCCCGACGACCCAGAGGAATCCTGTACAGAATGGAACCTGGTCCAGAACAGAAACTATAAATATAAAAACATTACAGGCGCGTTGTCAGGAAATTGTCGAGAAGGGGGCTTAATTATTTTTCTTTATAGGGGGGGGGGGGTTCATTTTCAAAATGTGGTCTGCCATTTTGTACTTAGACAATTACAGGAGGTATGAAATATTGCGTTCAGGATTAAACAATTTCTTGGTTTTATTTAATAAATGGAAATACAAGCAAAATCGGTAATTCTGACAGCAGAACACATTTTAGAAATGGTAGGACTTGGGCCATCTTGTGATTATTGTTACATAAAAAAATATTTCTAAATAAGGTTTCTTAACATGGATTTCTGAAACTATTTCTTCTAAAGTCAAAGACGTTTTCAATCAATTCATATTAATTCCGGCTTATTCAGAGTATCACTGTAAATAAACTGTAGCCTACAGTGGTAGTAGTTAATAAATTCTATACTTACTTTTAGTTCTGTATCTAGGAGCTGTCCACTCAAAAATATAAACAAACCCTACAATCATAAACTTAAGATTGAAAATATATTTTTTAACTCAAATTATTTGTAGCAATTATTGCTTAATCACTATTTTTAGCAGTTAAAATTATCAAATAATATCAAACACTGTTTTTGAGAGACACCCTGCAATCATTAAATACTGCTTTTGAGAGACACCCTGCAATCGTCAAATACAGTTGTTAAGAGACGATATAAGTTTATGCCTATAAGAAAGATCCCGATACCGCCAGCTGAGCTGATCATATTCATCAAGGAATACATCAAGTAGTTCGTCGAAAAGATATTCACACCCTAAGAATGTAAATTTAGGATATTTAGCACAAAGGGAGTTTACTGCTATTGAATATTTGGGATAACAACTGGTTTCAAAACTGTTATTTGCAATATATTTTTATCCTAAAAAATAAATGGAAAAATGACACAAAATTTTCAATGTTGTAAGAAAATCAAATGGCATATTAACAATTTTGAACACATTTCCTTTGATCACACTTTGCAATATTTTGACCTTGAAAGATAAATAATAATTCAACTATTTATCTACTAAACCTGAGCTAGAACTAGAACCAGGCCTGCAACTGTAAGACTAGGAACTCGACCAAGTATATCAGACATCCAACCGAATACAAAGGAACCAACGAGCAAACCTTAAAAGTATTAAAAAATTTCCAAATTTTTTTTTTTTTGCTTTTTTTCAAGATTGTTTCAATAAGGAAGAATAAATAAAATTATGTTAATTAAGGTATAACTTTCACTGATCATCCATGTTCAGCGTGGCATATTCAATTCACAACGGAACCCTCTAAAGCTTTTTCTGATCAAGAATGAATAACGAGATTTTCTTGTTTTTCGAGCTGAAAATTTATTATTTTTCAGTCGTAGTTTCATTGTTGCAGTGACTTGAGGATATATGAAGTACAGTGACAATGGAGGAATTGTAAGAATTTAACATCTTTCACACTAGCAACACGAGGATAAAGGTTGGGAGGGTACTTTTATAAATTTCTATACCTGACATCCGCAGCACCCCACTTAGTGTCTAAAAAAACTTTATCTATATTTGAATATCTTTTTAAAGATTAAACTTCTTAAAAAGATTAAAAATAAGGATGGGAAACCACTCACTTAAAGAATGCTGTGCCCAAGGTTCTAATGCAAGGAAAGTTAACCGCGGTCCCGTATACTCTGCGTACATATTGAAACCAGTTCTCTTTGGGCTGAATTTGTAAACAAGAATAGATGCATCAGTGCTTGTTTAGTATCCGAGGAGGTCAAAAGCATTAAATCATGATAATTTTGATAATTCACATAGATTACTTTGACCAGAATATTCTATAGATTATTTTTGTTAAATCTGCGAACGAATTCGAAAAAAATAAAAAATTCAATATAATGAAGAAAAAACAAAACATTGATTCTAACATTTTTTCTATTGAGAAATATGTTCCTCAACATATAATTAATTTACTGTAGATTTTTTAATACATTTTGTCGTCGTTTATACATTTTAAAAAATCGATTCTGAAAACGTAACCACCCACATGGATGATTTGGAACGTCGACTTTGCGCATAACCTCAGTAATTATACATCATTAAAACATTTAATATGTCTCAATTGAATTCTAAAAAAATTCTCCACAATACTACATTCTCAGTTCAACTACCATACATTGCCGGTCACTCCCTTTAAAAAGCATTATATGCTATATTCACAACCCTTTAGATCTTAATTAGAATTCGAATAAGGAAGATATCGTCGTTTATTTACCTTGAAAAGATATAATTTCTTTATTGCTAATTTTATTTCTTTATTGCTATTTTTATTTTTGTGTTGCTTTAATTTTTGCTATTTTTCAAAAACTATGTCTGAAAATGTATGAATTTGATATTAATGAATTAGGCTTTGCCATCTTTGCAAGAAGGGCCACTCGAAATTAAGATTACAACACATTTGAATATCATTTTTACAAATATTTAACCAACCTGAAGATATGCAAGATCACAGGCTATATTGAACTCTGTAGAAGCAGTTTTGGTGAAAACGGATGGATCAAAGGTATAAACTGAACACTCCCCTTCCCCCTCCCCCATACATCTAGACCTATTATAATTCATATATATGAAAGGTTTAGTAAATATAGATGGATCAAAAGTGAATCAAATAAATGGTTTTGATGCGTTCAGACTTGTATCTTCTGTCAAAGTCGAAATGTTGCAAAATTGCAAAAAAAAAACTTACAGAAAATTAAATTTTGAATTACATAAGACCTATATTAGCAATGCAGCAATGGGGGCCGAGCGCTGCGGCTAGATCAGGCTAGGGGGTAGAGCGCTGGGGCTTGGACAGACTTAGAAAATTGCACATTTGGGAAGTTTCCACCAGGGAAAATACCCCTGGGAAAAGGCGTTTTGGAAAAAACCTAACATTACATTTTATGGTTCTAGATTAGAATAACAATTTAAAAATAACTTTATAATGAACTTTAACCTATTGCCCCAGTGCAAGGTTTAAGATTTGTTTTTCTTGAAATATTCTACTTCTTTGGTGCTTTTCCTGAATTTTATCTTTTTCTCGAACACAGTTTTGAAAAATCTAACAAAGCCTTTGAAATGCAAAATATTTTATCCAATTTTCCATTTTTGTTGAAATATTATCAAAATTATGAAAAAACACATTTATTTATAACAGAAAAAAAACTAGTACGATATAATTAACTAATATCTACATTATTACATGCACATTAAAGATGATTTAGACCAAAAATAGCGTAGATATATACTTCAGGTCAGGGGGATAGTATTTGTCAACATATTAATACGATTGTAAACAAAGATAAGATTTTCCTGGGCTGGCTTGTTTATTATTATTTGTTTTTTTTTCCATAAACTAAAGCGGTCTAGTGCGTCATACAGTGGTAGGCGATTATATCAATAAAATGTAGACGACTTTTGATTTTAATTTTGATTTATATCAAGTTGCTTATCAGCATAGATACACATACAATCCAAACTTAAAGGGACAGACCGGCTATGTAAGGGAGTTAAACTGAGTATGCAGTGTTGTGGACAAATTCTTCAGGATTCATTTGAGACATATAACACATTTTCACGATGTATAATTACAGAGTTTGAATTTCAAACGTTCAAAATCATGAATTTGAGTGGGTACGATTCAGAATCGGCTCTTTTATTATTAAATAACGACGACGAAAAATATATTAAAAATTCTATAGTAAACTAATTAGATGTTTAGGAACATATTTCTCAATAGAAATTTGTCAATAAATCGAAGTTAGAATTAATTATTTCCTTTTCCATCATTATATTGAATTTTTTATTCTCTATTAATTTGTATGCAGATTTCTTCAAATTCTTCAAATGCTGTCTTTTTAATAAAAATTCCATAAATTCTGCAGAAAATCTTTGATTAAAGAGAGATTATAGAAACTAATAATTAAATAAGATTACTTATTTTCGATAGTTGATTTCTATTTTCTCAACCGGTTCCTAAACATCTTATTAGTTTACTGTAGGATTTTGTTTAAATTTTTTGTCGTCGTTATTTATAGATTAAAAAACAATTCTGAAAACGTAACCACTCTTCTTCATTGTATTGATATAATCGCCTACTAGTGTTGTAAAATGTACAAATAAAATATATTTTACCCCCAACTTGATGATGCAGAATATTAAAGGGACTGTAAGCGTAATTTCAAATGACCCTCCATGCAAAGATGTCATAGATCGATTAACAACCGTACCCTTAGAAGCTTTGTCTGGCCAAGCATGAATTAGATATCTATGTTTATAATTTTGAAAATTAGTTTTGATTGCTTTACTACAAAAATGAATTGCGCATTTCTACTGCGAAAACAGTTTGAAAAGGTACCCTACCCTACCCTAAAGGTAAACCGGACATCGCCATTTTTGCATAAAGGGTTACTTGAAATTGCGCTTACAGTCCCTTTAACTCTTGTATAGTTGTATAATTATATAGAAAACAAAACCTGTTAGAGCTCCATACTTCCAGATCAAATTCTGGTTTGGTTTGGTTTTCCTCCAGGTCGTCTTCACAGTAATGTTTGGGAGTAAAGTCGGTGAATATGGAGGAATAAACTCCTAGAAAATAGTTTTTAAGATTTAGTATTTTTATTATTATTATTATTATCACCATTTTCAACATGTTTGAATTCGGGATAAAAAACTCCAATCCCAAATCCCTTTTTCCTAAAATTTAAAACTACTCTCGTTTACTGCTTTTAGTTCACTTAATGTGTTAAATAAGAAAAAGTGCAAAAACATGTTTGCGTGAACGTGGCCATATTATTTTAGTGACCGGTAATGTTTTTCTTAGATATATGTACGTTTTCAAATAAACTTTTAATATCAAAATTTTAAATATTTGATAATTTGTTTAGAAATGAATGTAATGAATCAGCAATATTCACTATGCATGGATTTTAAATGACATTTAAATATGGCTTATTGCATGAATTTAATAAATGTAAAGCTAGGCAATGTTGACAAGGAAATTATAGTTAGTTCTGAATTTCATTTGAGCTTTTTAGTTTCTGAAACTGAAGCTTTTCGCTAACATAAATTTGTTTTTTTATATGTCAACAAAAAAAATGTGGGCCCGATCAGTTCTGCTGTATATATATAGATTATCTGATAAATTATATAACACCCTGTACTGCATACAGTCTACTGCACTTGTCTAATGCATTTAATGCAGCATCTTTAGCGAGGTCCTGATGCAACGAAAAGACGAAAATAGTTTTTGTTGGGGGGGGGGGGAAGCTTGAATTCCCTCTCCCCCACACTATTTTTTCTAGAAGGAAGATACTACTAAGTTTATTGAAAAGTTTTCCTTTGATTTTTTTTATACAGTCTTAACACTTTTCTGTTAACATTAACATAAACAAATGACCAAGAAAAAAAAGTTGAGGCTCAACAAATACTTTTGTTACCGTTATTTAAAGGTTTAATTCAAAAAATTCAATTTAAATTTTGATAATTTGATTTAATTTGATAAAATTCAATTTTAACCTTATGGCACGCAATAAATGCAATTAATTATTGCGCAATTTCTTTCAACAACAAAATATTCAATTTAAACATTAAACTGAACGAACTGAACTTCACTAATATTTCAATCTCAAATGCTAAGAAAATTGAATTTAAACTTAAGATTTTGTTTTATCATATTCATGTGCAGCATGATAACCAGAAACTCTGGTATAGAAAGACGACAGTTTAGACTCAAGCAGACCCATGCAACTGGATAAGTGATTCAATAAGTTACTAAGTAATTTTGTTCGACTTGTAACTATAATATTAAATACACTGTGATGTTGTCTTTCTGTTCCATAGTTTTCTGGTTGTCACTGTAGCAAAATATCTAATTTTGATTACACAAACCTTACAATTTTAACCAAAAAAATTTCCTGTTTTAATGTTTATCCAATATGAACAAATGAAAAATGTATCCTATTAAATTTTTAATTAGTAGCTTAACCACAAAAAACTTTGAAATTTGAAAACTGTTGAAACAAGTGACACTAGAGCCTCGATTATTTAAAAATCAACAGAAATATTTAATTCCATTCTTGTATCTGCTGCATAAATTTGTAAGTCGAACATTTAAAATTATTGATTTTTAGATAAGAAACCAATTCCGATGCACGCAATTCCGCGCAATTCCGCGAATATCTAATTGCTTCCTTTTTCGCAATTATAGCGCTACAGAATTTCGATTGGAAACCCTGGTTGCACGCAATTCCGTGCAATTCCCCAAATATTTAATTGCTTCCTTTTTCGCAACTATAGCGCAATTGCGCGCAATGAAATGACGCAAGCAGAAGCAACCATTGCGTGCAATTCCGCGCAATTGCGCGCAACGGAATTCCGATTGGAAACCCTATTATTAAGTATATTTTGCTAAATTTTACTTATAATACTTTCTCTAATATATAATCTCAAACATGAATCTGATATTTAAACACATTTTAACCATGTTCATTTAAACTTTGAACTTAAACCTTCCAAACAACAGTGATGATATGTTTAATTTAAAACAATACTTTTCAAAATTATGTCCGATCATAATTAAAATGAGATATTATGTTTTTTAGCCATAGTTAAAACCAAGGTTATAATGCAAGGAAAGTTATTTCAGAGGTGTACGCATCTTTTGTACTGCAGTGTATGGCTCTGGGCGGTAATGTAAACACAAGACGGATGTCGAAGCCTGACATGGGATCTATCTTTTATAAAAAAAAATTAAAGGATAACTCTAGAAATAAATAAAGGAATTCTCTAGAAATAAAGGGTCACGTGAAGAGAAGTTCCAATGAAAGGCACTGTCCCTTTTTTAAAATAAATAAACTAAAAATATACAACAACAAAACATATAAATTTTGTCTTCAAACATGACACGAAGCGCTCTGATTTGTTACCTGTAGCCATGGCGGATTGAGCGTAGAGAATAAAAAACCCAACAAATAATTGGAAAAGTCCCATCCGCCCAACATCCTCCTTAATTCAAATAGATAATGAATATTCCAATTAATTATTTAAAATAATTATTTTGTATCCGTAATTCTACATCTCATGTCATACGTAAAATAACCATGTATTATCGAAAAAACATTGGCAGAGATTTATTTGTTAAATTTAATTTTTAACTCCTTCATCTTTGCAACCTTAGATATTTTAAATTATAGAATACTTCTACATCAAATTGCAAAGATACAGGGATGAGAAAATGAGAGTTTCAGTTACTTTCAGTCGTTTTCTTGTTTGCTTGTTCGGCTAAAATTCAATTCAGTTCACAGATGTATGTGAAGAGACGAAAAAACGGAATCGGTTTAAATTGATGAAATCGCATTTTTCGAAACACACCTTAGTGAATAAAAAAGCAAATAAAAACAGCTTTTTAAGTTTTCGATTATTTGAAACAGTTTACGTACATTAAAATCTCTATAAAAATAAGCATATAAATAATATTCTCTAAAAAAAATAATTCCCCTTGAAAATGCTTTCGTTTTTACTTAAGCAGTGCATAAATATTTGTACTTTGTTATTGCAAAATATAGATTTGCAAATGATGCCAACTACAGTCATCACCAGAAAAACCCGGAAATAATTGACAACAGAGGGCGGAAACGTCATGTATATCTGTCTGTACCAAAAGAATATGTGTTAGTGATAACGAACCAAAGGCATGCATACTGTAGGTAGATACAGTACATAATAATCTCGGTATTTGTACAGTCAAGGAGAGTTCATTTATGTATTGTTAATTGTTTAAGTTTAATATACATGTAATATATTATTTAGATATTTAAGTCAACACTATAAGCAACATTTTCATGCAAAGAATATACTTTGATTAAAGTTTACAATAAACTACTCGTTATTCAAGCTTAATTATAATTGACGAAATTGTTCTGCAATTTCCTTGACTGTAATCATGTTGTGTGTCTGTTCCAAATGAGTGTTTGTAAGGAATACCGAACTCGTTTGCATAGCAGTGCAACAGGCTTTCTCATGCCAGACCAGCGCCATATTTCCCTTCCCTTTATTCTTATTCCCTGATTGAAAGTTAATTTTCCGTCGTCTTTGATCTTTAAAATAGTTTGCGGCATTTATTTGTCATAATTTTGAAATATACAAATATCTTTGATAATATGATTAACACAAAATAGCCTTAGTGCTGCCATTTCCAAAATGTCGTCTGCTTTTTTTGTGCATTCAAAATTACCCGAAATATAAAGAGTTTTGATTAAATTTCATTTTTATGAATTTATATATTTGAATATTTGTGAAAATTAGATTGACAAATTTATGTTGTAGACTATTGCAAACGTTGTTTGCTTACTTGGCAATTAATTCCGGGTCTTTCTGGTTATGACTGTATAAAATAAGGTTATCCTGAAAAAGTCTAAAGATGATTCTAAATATTACAACTATCTGACAACTTTAGTCGCTTTGGACAGCTTTAGCTTCTTTGGTCAACTTTGATTTGAAAAGTTTGCTAATTAAAGATGAAATAAGAACAAAGTACAATTCTGTTTTAAATCTGAATATTTATAATATGTATTGCCTCGTAACTCAAACCGGCCGAACCAAGTGGGCTCTTGCCATAGATTAAGTATATAAAGATATTAAGGCAGAAAGAAAGGTCCTGCCTAAAAATATCTAATCTATGGCTCTGGTATTATCAAATCAGCGATATTCGAACTAAAAATGTGCATTACAAGATTGAGAGAAATTGGTTTGGACATCTGAACATTTCTGTGGAAGATAAAATGTGGTTTTAGTTTTAATTTATGCTATATACAGGGTGTCCCACGAAACATGACAGTTGGTCAATAGTTTTGAATGTCTTCTTTCATATGCTGTATTATTGTCAACCATTAACTATAAGATCTCTCGTCGTCGTTAACTTAAAATCCCCTCTCGGAGACACCAAACCAAATAATTTTAGTCCCATTTTCTTTGTTCTCTGGGAACGGAGTCTAAACACTTTTATTTATTGTGAATCCATTTCTAAAGTTTAAATTTAAAAAAACGTCTTAGGACTCTCCGACGATTTTACCCTCCAGATCCCTTATTAGATCGTAAGAATCTTTCCATTATAAAATTCATAAATTCATTGTAATAATTTATATGTTATTATCTATATCATGTTTAAGGAAATAAAGAGTTTCTCTGCATTATCGGTTTTGATTTAAGGGTTATCCCGTTGTCTATCTGTTCATTATTGAGAATCTTTTTGCTGTCCGACAACATTTCGATCTACAGAAGTGTCGAAGTTTCAAGAAAGCC
>NW_019402162.1:0-7610 GCF_000591075.1 Eurytemora carolleeae
TAGTCCGGAGTTTGTATTGGTCCGACGTTTGTGCGTCCGACGTTTGTGCGTCCGACGTTTGTACTGTCCGACGTTTGTGGCGTCCGACGTTTGTGCGTCCGACGTTTGTACTGGTACCAAATCAATACCAAAGGGTTACCTCCTGATTGAATTACTCCCGAAAGGTTACCTCCTAATTAAATCAATACCAAAAGGTTACTTCCTAATTAAATAACTCCCGAAAGGTTACCTCCTAATTAAATCAATACCAAAAGGTTACTGCCTAATCAAATTACTCCCAAAGGATTACTTCCCAATTAAATTACTCCCAAAGGATTACTTCCCAATTAAATTACTTCCAAAGGATTACTTCCCAATTAAATTACTTCTAAAGAGTTATTTCTCAACTTTAATAGTTATGATTAGAATCTTTAAAATTTTAAATTATGAATTACGAAACAAAACAATTAACTTGCAAAGCAAAAAAGACAACTATTATTTTTTGCATCAAATGTCGTATTTGCATATTTCTTATAACAACACTTGACTGTGTTGTGACCCTTACTAATCTATTTTTAACTCTGTAGTCTGTGTGAATTTAATGAATCAATGTGTGAATAAGAATATGTTCACAAAAACATTAGAATATTCAAAGAAAAATAATATTTTCTGAAAGGATCAAAAGAATCAATTTTATAATTTTTCATTTAACTTATTTTTAAATTTTTTCGAAGCTTTTATAGTATAATTGATATAAAAGAGAGAGAGGGGGGTTTAACGGCCTTTCTTATGTTTACATGTATTTTTGATTTACTTTACTACATTTTTGGGGTCAAAGTAGGATTTATATGTTTAACAGTTTTAACAATCAATAAAACTGTTAAATCCAATTAACTTTATTTTTAATAATCCTTTTTTTGAAAAATTTTTATTTAATTTTTGTTTTTTTATGGAAGAGAGGGGATAGATAGATAAATAGATAGAAAAATAGATAGATAAATAAATGGATAAATAGATAGATAAATAGATAGCTAAATAGATACATAAAAAGATAGATAAATAGATGGATAAATAAATAGAAAAATAGATAGATAAATAGATGGATAAATAGATAGATAAATAGATGGATAAATGGATAGAAAAATAGATAGATAAATAGATAGATACATAGATAGATAGATAGATAGATAGATAGATAGATAGATAGATAGATAGATAGATAGATAGAAAAATAGATAGATAGATAGATAGATAGATAGATAGATAGATAGATAGATAGATAGATAGATAGATAGATAGATAGATAGATAGATAGATAGATAGATAGATAGATAGATAGATAGATAGATAGATAGATAGATAGATAGATAGATAGATAGATAGATAGATAGATAGATAGATAGATAGATAGATAGATAGATAGATAGATAGATAGATAGATAGATAGATAGATAGATAGATAGATAGATAGATAGATAGATAGATAGATAGATAGATAGATAGATAGATAGATAGATAGATAGATAGATAGATAGATAGATAGATAGATAGATAGATAGATAGATAGATAGATAGATAGATAGATAGATAGATAGATAGATAGATAGATAGATAGATAGATAGATAGATAGATAGATAGATAGATAGATAGATAGATAGATAGATAGATAGATAGATAGATAGATAGATAGATAGATAGATAGATAGATAGATAGATAGATAGATAGATAGATAGATAGATAGATAGATAGATAGATAGATAGATAGATAGATAGATAGATAGATAGATAGATAGATAGATAGATAGATAGATAGATAGATAGATAGATAGATAGATAGATAGATAGATAGATAGATAGATAGATAGATAGATAGATAGATAGATAGATAGATAGATAGATAGATAGATAGATAGATAGATAGATAGATNGGAGAGATAAATAGATAGATAGATAGATAGATAGATCAAAAGATTATAAACAGAAATAAAATTTCTAATTTTAGATGCATAATTAGATTTCTCGGAATTGAAAAAGGTTCTAATCAATCTTTTAATATCTTATTTTAAAACACGGATGCAAAGAGGATGGGGTTGAATTTTATTTACTTTTCAGGATACAAACTAAAGATTAAATTAATCTTGAGATTAATAAAAAGATGAGATTAAGCATTGATCTCAATATTCACAATTATAAAGTTTTCAGCTCTGGTTCCAGAACCCAACAACAAAAGATCTAAATGATGATCAGAAGGAACATTGTCGTAATGTTGTAAGACGGCAAGAATACAAGAAATGTTCTCCAAGAAAAGGAATTAATTTATTAGACCCAGTAAAAACCTTAGATATCGTATTAAACCACAGATAAAACAAGCTGAGAGATAAAAAAATATTTATAAATACTTTGGCGGAGCTTGTTTTAGACTTTAGATAAAACCTTTTCATAAACTAACTTTTTCAGCATTGTATCTTTTTATTTCGTACGCACAACAAATAACGTCACAACTCACCATAATTTCTTTCGGCCACACCTTTTTTCGTCCGGCCATTGCTTCTGTGCATTCAAGTTTTTTCAAATTAAGTTTTCCAATATGGGTTGATTTTGTTAAAAAAATAAAACGATTTTTAACCTAATTTAGCAAAGAACAGAAAATATGTGTGCAACACCTATTTTTCGTCCGGGCAACAACTATTTTTCGTCCGGACAACACCTACTTTTCGTCAGAAAAACACCTATTTATCGTCCGAGCAACACCTATTTTTCGTCCGGACAACACCTAGTTTTCGTCCGAACAACACCTACTTTTCGTTCAAACAACACCCACTTTTAATCAGAATAGCACCTATTTTTCGTCCGAACAACACCTATTTTTCGTCCGAACAACACCTACTTTTCGTCCGAGCAACACCTACTTTTCGTCCGAGCAACACCTACTTTTCGTCCGAGCAACACCTATTTTTCGTCCGAGCAACACCTACTTTTTGTCCGGACTACATTTTACATTTGTGGGGCTTGTTTCAAACTTTCAATAAAACCTTTTCCGAAGAAGAACTTTTTTAGTTTTGTTTCTTTAATTCCTAACAAAATATTTTTTTTTAACGAATGCCCAAATAACTTTTTTTTGTGTGTAATAATATCTTCTTTTCTGATTGAAAGCAGTAATATTGCAACCCGAAATAGTATAGCTATATTCAATCATAGTTTACTAACTTTGTTTTTATACATGATAAAACTTTATAAAATAATTATGAACGTATATACATAATCCATGAATTGTTTTATACCTGATGTACCTTCATAAGATGTTCTTTATTAAAAAACAAGACAAAATAGTTTAAATTATTTTAAACAACATGACGTGGCTCAAAATATGAATATAATGATTGAAAGTACTTAAAAAGTAGTGTTGGGGAAAAGGAAAAAATTTCTTTACAATCTTTGTTCTATTGGTTGAGGTATGGGGGTGGGGGAGAAAGGGGGTATCTAAGGTATGGGGTTGGGGGAGAAGGGGGGTATCTAAGGTTTAAGGGGGTGGGGGGAGGTGGATATTACATTTATCAATTCCTTCACAATACAGCTATCTTTACCCCTCCCTACACATGTTCAATGTTCAGCAGGGGGAAATATTTTCAGAATCCCCGCCTCCCCAAAGGTTTTACTGAGAAATGTGCCATTACAAATATAGTAAAATGAAGACAACAAAATTAGGAGGAAGAGTTTTAGAATAACTTCAGTATGAAAGAATTAATTAGGACAAATTCATTGATATTTCAATTTTGTTGGTCATGAATATGCAATTTGTTCAGAAATTTTATAAACCAGTTGAATCTTTGCAACTTTTTAATTGGTGAAATTTATCTGAATCAATTTAACTCATGCAACCGGTTTTACGTTCAAAAATTACTGACTGTACCTCTACCAGAGTCCAAATTTAATGAATTTGAGCCACGTCTCAAATCCCCCAAAAACCGGTTTCATTTTAGCGTCGGCTTAAATCTATAATCATTGAATACAATTTTAAGTGGAACCAACCATATTTGAGCCCCGGCTTAAATCTAAGCCGCGGCTCAAATTCTTTAAATCGGCCTCCGGACTGATAAGTCTGTGGAATAATATGATTTTAAATAGTTTAATAAACATGAACACACATTCCACTTAGTAATAAGAAAAAAAGCTTTATAATAACACATTAGATTGGTTAAAGGCACTGTAAACGTAAATTCGAGTGATTCTAAATGCAAAGATGACAATTCCCGATTTACAACGATACATTTAAAAGCTTTGTCTGATAGATTTTAAAATAGATATCAATGTTTATAATTTTGAAAACTGATTATTTTCAACTGTGGTTTCTCAGTCCTAGAAAAACAACAATATTGATCTTGATCCGATTAAGGCTTCAATTTGTGAATCGGGCATTGCCATCTTTGCATGGAGGGTCACTTTAATTTTAAAGCATCTATAAAAATAAGAAATAAATTTCTAATCAGCTGATTAAAAACTTTTAAATCTATTTAATAAATCAAGATATTTGTATATATGTTGCGCATAGCCAGCCAAACGGCTGGATCGTTTGGGCTGATATTTTTAGTAAACACTCATTTTCACACAATTTCAAAATTATTTTTTTTCCATTTTTTTCACGGGCAACGCCGGGCCCTTCAGCTAGTAACATATAAGAGTGATTAAATGTCGTCTTCCTATCCCGCAGTTTTATAGGTCTCATTGTACAAAAATATATGGGGTTCCTGATGTTAGACGAAATGTATGTACTTCAGAATTCTGAAAAGTTCTTCTTATCAGTATTACTAACTAGGTTTGGGCACCTTGGGACATTTAAACAATTGTTACCATATAAAGATGGTATGAAATAAAGAAAATCTAAAGCCTGAAAATTGATGTGAGTAAATCTACAGAGTATAGGAAAAAAATACATTTGCAAGTATAAAATGAACGAATAAGAATGACACTAATGAATCGTGGAACCCCGGAGCTCTAAGATGGACTCTCCGCCTTTCATTCGTCTCATAGGACAAGTTAATCTTCCGTCTTTGTGTTCTTCATCAACAATAACTCTGTTTCGGTTATAGCCCAAGCCAATTCTCTTTCCATCTGCCTCATGTAAAGCCGTGTCTCATGCCTATTGGCTTGAATTCAAACTTAGAAAATATAATTCCTGGCCCAAAGCCAACTTGGGTTCTCCACGGGCCCAAGCATGAGTTCAAAGCACTCTCTGGGTTGGCATTTTTTAACGGGCGAAACTTCCAACATGATATAGATGAGCTGACTTGTTATCCGTCTCACTTACTGTTCGACCTATAGCTATATACAAAAGAGTAAATACGTTTTCTTGACTTCTTGCTATCCAAGCTTAGCTCCAGGTCCGTATGAAGACTAAAGGGGTTACACAAGTGCAGCTCCGGGTTCGTATGAAAACTGAAGGGGTTACACTAATGGAACTATCCCTATTCAGAGCTATTGAGCTCACACTGGGTACATCTTAGCTCTGGGTCCGTTGAGGACTGAAGGGGTTACACAATTATTTGTAAGCGGTTTGTTGGATTAACAGCCATTCGTTTTTTACTAATAACTGCTCGTTAATCTAGTAGTTGTTCGTTGTTTTCAATGATTTTTCAGTTTGTTCAATCCTTGTGCAGGGTTAATTGAGTCTTGAAAAGTTCCCCAAAAAATTCTTATTTTAATTAAGGTTAGTTTAGTTAAATGCAAATGACGACAATTTTGTACTCAAACTTTGTATATTTTTTATTGGCATTGATTTTGATTTGCTAACGAACTGGAAATGAAAGTTTTCGGTTAGAGCATTTCTACTGATTTTACCCGAAACAAAGCTTTATTTTTTTAACTGTTGTTAAGCATGGTGTAAACAAAGCAATTGTATTTTAAATTATGTATTCTAAATATAATTATTTACAAAAAACGGCCAAAAACGACCGAACATCGACCGGAAACCGATTAAAAACGAACCTGTCGTAATGATCGTTTTTGGACTTTTTATTTTATTGGGTCAAATATTGCTAAGTTTAATAAAACAAAATTTACGATTATACAGCTTTTAAATCTTTGAAGTTTAACATTTTTTTCTATAAACGATTTAAAGTTATTCACAACACTTAGTCGTTGCCCAGCCCTACTATGAGAGCAGAGATATACAAACAGTACTTGTCTTCTCAGATTATCTGATATTTATGTTTATTGTTTATTGTGTACAAATATACATTTAGGAAATACAAGAGAATAAGAATAGGGGAATAAGGATTGATAAGAGCTTTGAAACCTTTTTTGTAAACATAGAAAACTTAACATGTTTAGTTGTTGATTTTTTAACAAAATTTTTAAGGAAAACTACAAACTTAGTACAAAAAATCTGATCATTCTATGTTTTTCCTTGACCAAATATTGATTAATTCACATTAAGAACAAAATCTAATATGTACATCCAAGAAAAAGAAATGCAAAAGCAAAAATTGGCTTGGTTTGTAGGTTATTTAGCTCTATGCGATAACGAAATATATGCAAAAAGCACATTTAAGTTTCTCCCATGGTCAGATTAAGAGATATAAATTATCTAATAATCGTGATAAACAGATTTGGTAATTCGTTTAGTAAATGCTCCTGTTGGGTTTTACTAGTTTCTACAAATTCGCCATATAATTGTTAAGATTATGGCCTTTTTGTGTTAAAAATAGGAAAAATAAATTTTTATCTTTGCCTCTCATTCAAAAACCCATAAAGATATATGCTGATCAAAACAGTGAATTTGTTTATCATGGCTTTAAATTAATTTACAAACGTTTTAAAAGTTCTAGTTCTGGTGAGTGTTAATATATTTGTGTTCGCCCAAGGAAGAGAATGTGAAGTATTGCAAATTTTCACGAGAAAAATTCGCGCGTTTACAAGAAGAACGTAGCTTTCACATGAACAACGTTTTAACAAAAATATAAATTGTTTAAGTATTTAGACATATTGATATTATCAACAACACAATTAAATATACTTAATAATTAATATTGAAAAGTATATTCGGTTAATAATGTTGCTAACGAATGGGATAAAACTACATATTTACTGCAAGTACTTCACCGAAAATAGACTTTTCCTTGTGATTTCTCGACTTTTTTGGTGATATTTCATTTCTCATTTCCTTTCCCAAAATTCTAATTTTCTAACAAATGCAAAATTTTGCGAAATACGGAAGAAAATTTTAGCGAAATTTTTCATCTTTTCACAAAAGTTTTTAGATCACGTGCATCAAAATAAAATGAACTCTGAAACTGCAAAGTTACAAATTTTTACTGTAACAATACAAGAAAATAAATAATTCCAAACTATAGAAGCTTTTATTGCTTACTACGATAAAATGCGATAAAATCTAACAAAAACTGGATTTCTTTTTAAATCCTTGAAATCCGCCAAGAAAAAAAAAACACAATTTGATTCGGGATGGTAGTTGTGTGTTCTTTTCAGTGTTTACTTGTGTAAAATGTTTGAATAAATTGAATAAATTGTGTTTCATTAGATTATATTACATACTAAACTGTTTACATTTAAGCCATAGGGAATTCTTAGAAGAAAAGTGAATTTAATATTTGAGAAAACCAAAGAAAAATTATT
>NW_019402163.1:0-8508 GCF_000591075.1 Eurytemora carolleeae
AGATTTACTGATTGTAAATCATACTGGGGTAAAGATTAACTACCACCTGGTACAGATAGATAGATAGGATAGAAGGATAGATAGATATAGATAGATAGATAGATAGACAGATATAGATAGATAGATAGATAGATATATAGGATAGAAGGATAGATAGATATAGATAGATAGATAGATAGATGGATAGATAGATAGGTAAATTTACAAAGATTTTTTAAGATCTAGATGTTTATTATCTCCGTATCGAGATTATTTTAAAGATGCCAAATTGTTTATATAATTTTAACAAAAATCTATTGTACGATAGTGGCGTGGCGTGTTAATACATTTGTATTTTAGTTAAGAAAATTCTTTAGTTTGCGGATACATTTTTTCATTTATATAGATTGATAGATTGATAGATAGATAGAGTCTTCGAACGACGAGAGATTGAAGTTTTCATTAATAATTCGAGACCCGGTATTTGATATAAAAAATATAAACTATAGTGCACTGCACAATTTAAGCTTGAAATTATACTTGAAAAGATAAATCATGAAGATATCTAAGTTTATCATTGACAAAAATGCGTAAAAGGAATGATTTCCTGCAAATGACAGATATAAAAGATAAAGCTTGAATTAACGAAACAAAAATAAAAAAGATAAAAATCAAAAATGTCAAATTTTACGATCTCAGGAAACTGTAAATCTTGCAGGACAAGATCGGGATATTTGGGAAACGAAGGGGTGTCGAAAACCCCCCAGGGAGGTGAAGGGGTTTTATAAGAAACATCTATGAAGGGGTGTCGAAAACCCCCAGGGAGGGGGTGGGTTGTATAAAAAACATCTATGAAGGGGTGTCGAAAAGAAAACCCCCAGGGAGGAGGGGGGTTGTATAAGAAACATCTATGAAGGGGTGTCGAAAACCCCCAGTGAGGGGGGGGGGTTGTATAAGAAACATCTGTGAAGGGGTGTCGAAAACCCCCAGGGAGGGGGTGGGTTGTATAAAAAACATCTATGAAGGGGTGTCGAAAACCCCCAGTGAGGGGAGGAGGGGGGTTGTATAAACATCAATAAATACCTATATTTCCTTGCACTACCTACCCAACTTCCTATCTAACTACCCAACTAACCACCCTATCTATTACCTTTCTCTAACTATCTGGAGCGGAAGAAGAGAGACCAGGGACCTCTGGAGCGGAAGAAGAGAGACCAGGGACCTCTGGAGCGGAAGAAGAGAGACCAGGGACCTCTGATATCCCTGATAGGGCCCATTCGATTAGGATGAATGTGCATTGCTAGATAGATTTTTCATTCGGACTTCTGTCATGGTGGCTCCATGGTCCACGTATACAATCTTCTTAGTGCACTTAATTGACAGCAAACTAATTTTTTTATGCTCTTCACTCTTGAGTTTAAGATTTGAAATTTTTTAAGCTATGAGTTCTAGGGGGGCACTGCCCCCTTACCCCCCCTATGCCCTTGATTTTTCACCCCTTGAAGCTTACACCACAGTGTTAAGAGTTAGTCTGATGAGTCCACTTAAGAAAATTACATAAATAATTTATTAACACTTGTTATATAGAAGGGTGTATATGATCGAATAGTTTATAATAGTTAAAAAAGGATATCAATATTTTTTCATAAAAGGGGTTTTTAAGGGGTGGGGAGCACAATGTTGCCAAAAGGGGGCACACATTTTTTTTGCGCACTGACGTGT
This sequence comes from Eurytemora carolleeae, assembly GCF_000591075.1. NCBI lineage: Eukaryota > Metazoa > Arthropoda > Copepoda > Calanoida > Temoridae > Eurytemora > Eurytemora carolleeae. Next base: position 1,702 of record NW_019402163.1, read on the forward strand.
GCACATTGTGCCCCCCTGACACAAATGCTCTCGTACGCCCCTGCCTTTCACAAGGTGGCCACGTAGGCCTATAGTTGACCCAGCATGGCATGCTACGTTTTTACGATAGGTTTTTGACTGCCATCTTACGGCCACTTGTTGCAAATATTACCCATATTACCAAATATTACATCTTTTAAAGAAATACTCCAATTTTGAACATGAAACATCACATTTTTGAATTTAGTCTTTTTTCGAAGATTTTTTGTTGATCGTATCCAAAGGATCCCTAAATATCCCTGAATACAGATGTCCGCTAATTTGTCGTGTACAGTACTAGTACACAATAGAACATGCTGTGGAAAATATCGCATTTCATAGGTTTCAATCGATCTCTGCGACGCTCTTTTATATCTGAGCACGGTTAAGAGCAGAGTGAACCCCCCCCCCCCAGGTCCCTTATAATTGTATCATGCATAGAGACAATTAATGCATTTACTTGATAACAGAAAAGTTCATTCATTTTCTTTATCTTTTATTTCGTCAAATAAAAAAGTTTACATTAAAATAATGAAGGGTATTTTTTCAATAATTAAACCACTCCGGGACATTAGTGATAAATATATAACTCTCTACATACCTACCCCCCCCCCCTCTATATTTCTAAATCACCTCCCGCCCCACCCACCCACCTAAGGCCTAACATGAGATATAAGTCAGGCAGTTTAAAGTAAACATGTCAATCATAGAATTCTTTGTGTTTACTATACAAACAAGAAATACATTCTTGTTAACTAATCTTAAATGGACTGGAAGAAAAAAGGGGGTAGAATTGCTATAAAATGGGAGCTATATATAAAAGGGGCATGGGATATAAGAATAAAGGGGTATAAAAATGAGGCGTTTAAATGTGATTAAAGCATTTATATAAAATGAGGGGTTTTAAGTTTTAGGGGGAAGGTTTTGTCTTGAATATGGTTTACATAAAAATATCGGCGAGCTGCAAGCGCCTATTTCATAAATTAACCCCCGGAAAAAGCTTTTCTAGTGTAATCAAGGGCGCGCGCGCGCCCAGCTAAAAAATTATAATTATTAAGGATTATATCGATGCATATATACTTATTATAGTTCTATAATTCATTTGCAAGTGCATATATATCACGGATGTACTAGAAATAAATTTTATGGTATATAAATTATTTAAATTCGATATTTCTTAAAATTGTTAACAAGCTGTAGTCAGGATTAGACTTCAGGGTATCTGTATTTATATAACTTAAGTATTGTAAAAGTGTCGATATCAATTTATTACACTTTGAAGAATTCATTTTAAATTAAAAAAATAATATAATATTGTTTTATGCAATATATTTCACAACGAATGAAATTCATTTAACAAATGCATCAAAATGATTTTTAAAAATCTACGAAATTTTAAATAAAACCGGTTTTGAGAAAGCTGCTTAGTAAAATCTAAGTTTTGCTTTGTAGTTCAAAATATTAACGCTAGAGACCCCACACACAAACTCTTACAAACAATTTATTGCACTTTTTTGCTGTCTCTTTTAAACTGCATTTGTAAAAATTAAGTTTCATATTTTACAAATTTTGAGATTGATTTTAGTGCGTAATTATATGAAAGGTAAAGTTTAAATCAATAAATAAATAATTAAGTAGAGTTTAAATAGATAAAAATCCGGTTAGCAACTGTCCGTCTCAGTCTGATCTCGATTTTTCCTCTGAAATTTATATAGATCACAGTGGTACATTTAACACCAATGCCGGTCAATATTCATAAATAGTATAATAGCTGTGTGGGACCTGGTATTGATGTGATTTTCAATGTGTTTTCAATGATTGTATTTATTGGGTCACAGAAGAACCTCCTGAATGTTAGAATATATCTGTGATAGTACAGATTTTCTGGTTAGTTGCTTCAACCAATACTGCTCCCTGGACGATAATGAGGGTGCTGGCTCTAGATATATCAAGCCCAGCTGAGAATTGTATTTAACGTATATATATATATTTAGTGTGGCGCCTTCAAGGGAACTGGAAAATTGGGGGAACTTCCCCTTGGAAAAATTAAGAGAGCAAATATAGGAAGAACAGGCACCTTACCTTCTAAAGTTCTAGTCGTTTGATTTTGAAATCCAAATATAGAATTTAAAAAAAAATTTAGCGTGCTGTAAATTAATCTATTAAAATGAAGATGTTTTACAAATTATATAAAAAATTTAGTATCACATTTACTACCCTCCCACCCATAGATTGACCAGCAGTTTGGACATAAAAATGACTAAATTTTCTGTATAAAATTTCAGGGGGTGTGACATCTTTTTCCGGGGGGGGGGGGGGGGGGTTAAATAAATTCACAAAAACTCATTTTTTCCCCTCGGGAAGTAATGTTATCTCTATAAAAAACAAGACCTATAATTCCAGCCGGTCCAACGGCTGGACCGAATTGGTACCCTGGGGGTAACATAGGCTAAACAAATCTAAAAGTTGCCCCCCCCCCCCTTTAATTGGGGACAGATCCGGCCATAAATTTTAAGTCCTTCCCTTATCTTTAAATTCTGTTGTAAATCATTGTTTTATAAACTTATCTTTTCTTTTAAAATATTTATTTTTGTCAATCTTAACTTTAAAGTCTAGAAGTTGCAGCTTGTGGAAGCTAAAATATATAAAAATGCATCTTTTTTTAAAAAAAAAGAGAGAGAGCTATAAAACAACATATATTGTAATAGAAATGATAGAAATGCATGGATATAGAAAAGTACATGTAAAGATGATGACAGATAAACAGAAATTATAAGAGGTCTGGTAATAACAAGATTTATTGCAAGGAGATACTATTAAAACTGCTTAAATCTCAGGAAAAATTGTTTTTTTAAGTGCATGTAAATATAGATGAAATAAATATCTAAAATATTGTAAAATAAAAAAAAAAAAATAGTAAAGTTAAAAATAGATGTAATGTTGTTAATCGTATATTTTTTTTCGTCGTACTGATGACTGTAAGTAATAACTATCTAAACCCATAATTCCTTTAAACAAAATAATCAAATGTCTCAAAAAGGGGTATACATATACGTCATTAATATTAAAATTTTAGAACATTTTTGGCTCAAAATCTGGTGAAATGGAAACGCCTCAACACGGAGTTGGATCAAAAATAAGCGGAAACCGATCAGATTACTCATTTTTTTATGCTCGGCGATTTCTTCAAATTTTTCAGAATTCCCTCTTTTTTTGATCGATTTGCCAAAATTTTAGATCCATTTCCGCTATTTTCGAGGGATTTCCCAATATTTTGAGGGAATTCCCAATATTTTTGGCCGGTACGTTTCCTCATTTTTTTTATCCGTTTCCTCTTTTTTCAAAAACTTTGTTTAAAAACATTATAAAATTATCTTACTGATTTTACTGAGGGGCAATCAAGTTTTATCGATAAATTATAACTTAGAATTTTTCTAGATATCTAGATATATAGATAGATAGATAGATATTATTATTATTATAAAGATTTATTCACACACAAAGATATAAATACATATATAAATGGTGTAGTTAAAATATGTTTAGATATCCAGATATATAAAGATAGATTATAGATAGATAGATAGATATTTAGATATCCAGATATATAGACAGATAGATTATAGATAGATAGATAGGGTAGCGGAACAAATAAAGAAGGGTACACTATATAAGGTCTGGTATATGGTAGCTAGTATGTAAACAGGAAACTAAATATTTATTTTTTTCTTTTCAAATTATCTAAACTGTCTGGGTAGTTATATACTTTACTAGCTTGGGAACCCAGCTTTGCCTGGAATCTACAATTTCACTAAAAAGTCGACTTAATCCACTTAGTATTCTAGGTTTGAATGTATTTTTCACAATTATATATATATATGCTTGTAATTATCCAGTATGATTTTGTATAATAAAACAAGACGATTTTTTCTCCTCAACATTTTTTTTCTTTTTAGTATCAAATTTTTTTTCACGGGCAACGCCGGGCCTTTCAGCTAGTTTGTATATTTCTATTTATTTCTATATCTAGGATATATCTGGCTACGTTTACTGTTTAAAGTCTGTCTATTTATTAATCCACTGCAAACTGAACAAAAAGAAAGTAAAATAGAAAATTGACCATGGCACAACTTTGTGATCTCGTAGCTCCTCTAGGTTTAATTTTCCGCACACGTTTGAGAAAATCAAATTTACATTTTAGAAATTCAAAACATTTATGTGACTGTCAGAGTGGTTCTTGAAATAAAAAAGTTATGATTGAAAACATAAGATTTAAATTATGCGTTTAATTTACGTCAGTTTGACGTGTATTGGTTTTAAATACTAAGTATTTACTGTATAGTTCATCCTTCATTTGTCTATGTCTATATTAATATGACTATTTGTTTATCTGTGAATGATTGCTTCTGACTCGCATTTTTAAAAAGTATTTAAAAAAATGAATTTAATGAAAAAAATGAAAACAACTTTTATTCTTCTATTTATAGGTAGATATGGTGAATTCTTTAAATTCCGATTCAATGTTCTCAAATTAAATAAATAAAGGGAATTGTTATTTGAAAGATAGATAGAAAGATAGATAGATAGACAGATAGATAGATAGATAGATAAATAGATAAATAGATATATAGATAGATAGATAGATATATAGATAGATAGATAGATAGATAGATAGATAGATAATGGGGATTTATATAAGATATAGGGTAGAAAAAGCAGGCTTGTGTTTCCTTGAAATTCCCCCAGTAGACGAGGGAAAAAGACGCGTGGAATTAAAAACTTTAAAAATAGTTTTAATTTCATCTTTTCCTGTGTGAACTTAGTATATTTTTATATTTTTATAGGATTTAGAAATATTCAAAAGTTTCGATAATCAAAGGACAATTTCATTTGTTTCTGAAGCTGATATCTATATGTCACTTTTTAGAGAATTCCTACTATTGAAGTAATCAACTTATAAAGAAAAAAGGATTAATGGTTAATGAAGGAGACGATATCGTTAAAGAATTAAATAGAATAATCAACTTTAATAGTTTTTATTTGTAAAGAATTTAATAAAATCAAATTTTATTGAATTTTTATAATCTTATCATTGATAAAAAAACGTTTGCGGAATTCATAATATTTTTTCGCGCCATTTTTAAATTTTTTCAAAAATAAAAACTTTCAAACACAAATTTTTAAAATTTTGATCATTTATAAACCTTCCCTTGGGTCACGTGAGGTTCCACACAAAATTTGAGACCGATCGATTTAGCCGTTTTAACGTTTATTGGATACAAACAAACAAAAAAACAGACAGACAGACAAGCTAAATTTATATATAAATATTAAGCTTCCATGTGTTTCATGGCAAAGCACTGGCTCATTTCTAATTTATGATGATATATTTTAGAAAAGCTAGTAAAGATTCTCTAAAAGGAAGGATTGTCCCCAAGAGAAATAGTTTAGAGTCTTTCTTTACTGTTTAATGAGAAACCAGTTGTAAGTCACGATAAGCCAGGAGCTTCCGATTATAGTAGTTCCATAGATAGATAGATAGATAGATAGATAGATAGATAGATTGATGGATATATAAATATGAAAACACGATAATAAGATAGATAGATAGATTGATAGAACAAAAATTCGATTTAGAAATTTTGTCAAAAACAATAATTATCAATTTTTTCTTCTATTAAAGAACATTAAAAAAAAACTGTAAAAAATGTTTAAATAGGTGTAGGTAGGGTAGGATAGGTGTAGGTAGGGTAGGGTAGGGAAGGTGTTGGTATATGACACCAATCTGGTAGGAATCTTTATCTCCCACTTAGCTTTGTATTATTGAGGATAATAACAATTATATAACAACAACGGGTCTCATTGTAAAACTAGTTAAAACAGTTATTTACTTGTATTCGAATAAAATACAAAAGTATATATTAAAAAATATCAAGTATCTATCCAACTTTTTCATACAGTTCAAAGTTTTGAAGAAAAAAAATCTAGATAAAAAGACTGAAAATTGGACAGATTTCCTATCAATTTTTTGGGAAAAAATTCGTGTGCAAATTCATTTTTTTCACCTTAATCATTTCATCATGAAGTTCAACTTCATTTCATGTTAATTTGCATGTGAGAAATTTGTCCGTAGCTTATACAAAAATCAATAACTGATGAATGAAATTATATGCATAGATAACAATTGATAAATTACCAGATCTCGGAGTCAGTATAAATCACCTTTATTCAGTGTGAACTAAACGTGCAACTGTAATTATAAAAATTATTATTATAATTATTATTTAATTTTAGATAGATAGATAGATAGATAGATAGATATATAGATAGATAGATAGATAGATAGATAGATAGATAGATAGATAGATAGATAGATAGATAGATAGATAGATAGATAGATAGATAGATAGATAGATAGATAGATAGATAGATAGATAGATAGATAGATAGATAGATAGATAGATAGATAGATAGATAGANCGGAAATAAAATATGTAATTAATTAGTCAATAGTTTCACACCTTGTGAATTTTTATTTCATCTGCATGTTAGCTTTGTCTGTCCGTCCATCTGCAGGTGTTTGTCTGTGTTGGTGGGTGTTTGTATGTCTGTGTTTCTGTCTTCTGTTATTTTTTTTTTGCTGTTCACCGTTCACGTTGTTCTAACGCAATAAAACTATTTTGCGATAAGTGTTTTCGTTTGAATGATATAAAGTATATGTGAAGGAAGGATATTATTTATTCTGCAAAAATTAAAAGTTGAACAATATCTTACAAACAGGGGGGGGGG